>NW_022987805.1:0-107945 GCF_902827165.1 Trematomus bernacchii | reverse complement strand
CCCCATTTCAGGGACACCTCTTGGAGGTCTCTACACGGTGCTTTGGGGGTCTGTGAGCGGGCAAAGAGAGGTGATTTGCCAGACTCTCTCCTGGAAGTGTGAATTAAACTAAGTCCCCATTTCAGGGACACCTCTTGGAAGTCTCTAGGCCGTCCTTTGGGGGCCTGTATCCCGGCAAAGAGACAGGATTTTGCCGGACTCTCCTGGAAGTGTGAAATAAACTAAGTCCCCATTTCAGGGACACCTCTTCGAAGTCTCTAGGCCGTCTTTTGGGGGCCTGTAGGCCGGCAAAGAGACGGGATTTTGCCGGACTCTCTCCTGGAAGTGTGAATTAAACTAAGTCCCCATTTCAGGGACACCTCTTGGAGGTCTCTAGGCGGTGCTTTGGGGGTCTGTGAGCGGGCAAAGAGAGGTGATTTTGCCGGACTCTCTCCTGGAAGTGTGAAATAAACTAAGTCCCCATTTCAGGGACACCTCTTCGAAGTCTCTAGGCCGTCTTTTGGGGGCCTGTATGCCGGCAAAGAGACGGGATTTTGCCGGACTCTCTCCTGGAAGTGTGAATTAAACTAAGTCCCCATTTCAGGGACACCTCTTGGAGGTCTCTACACGGTGCTTTGGGGGTCTGTGAGCGGGCAAAGAGAGGTGATTTTCCTGTTGTCTCTGCTGGAAGTGTGAAATAAACTAAGTCCCCATTTCAGGGACACCTCTTCGAAGTCTCTAGGCCGTCTTTTGGGGGCCTGTAGGCCGGCAAAGAGACGGGATTTTGCCGGACTCTCTCCTGGAAGTGTGAATTAAACTAAGTCCCCATTTCAGGGACACCTCTTGGAGGTCTCTAGGCGGTGCTTTGGGGGTCTGTGAGCGGGCAAAGAGAGGTGATTTTGCCGGACTCTCTCCTGGAAGTGTGAAATAAACTAAGTCCCCATTTCAGGGACACCTCTTCGAAGTCTCTAGGCCGTCTTTTGGGGGCCTGTATGCCGGCAAAGAGACGGGATTTTGCCGGACTCTCTCCTGGAAGTCTGAAATAAACTAAGTCCCCATTTCAGGGACACCTCTTGGAGGTCTCTAGGCGGTGCTTTGGGGGTCTGTGAGCGGGCAAAGAGAGGTGATTTTGCCAGACTCTCTCCTGGAAGTGTGAATTAAACTAAGTCCCCATTTCAGGGACACCTCTTGGAGGTCTCTACACGGTGCTTTGGGGGTCTGTGAGCGGGCAAAGAGAGGTGATTTTGCCGGACTCTCTCCTGGAAGTGTGAATTAAACTAAGTCCCCATTTCAGGGACACCTCTTGGAGGTCTCTACACGGTGCTTTTGGGGTCTGTGAGCGGGCAAAGAGAGGTGATTTTCCTGTTGTCTCTCCTGGAAGTGTGAAATAGATAGATAGATAGATAGATCGTACTTTATTGATCCCAAATTGGGAAATTGTTTTTGTTACAGCAGCATAAAAGGCATTTTACAATAAAACAAAATATACAAGAATAGAAATAAAATAAAATAAAATATAAAATAAAATATAAAATATACATGTCAAAATACAAAATATACATACAGATATTATATATATATATATATATATATACAAATATACAAATATATATATATTCAAAATATATGGAATTATGGAGTATTAAATATGAAACAGATTATGTGTGAGTAAAATGTACAAGGTGGTTTTATTTCTAGAGAAACTATGGAGCAGAGAGTTCTCTTCCAGCCAGAGGTGATTTGTTGTACAGAGTTATTGCAGTGGGCAGGAATGTTTTCCAGTATCTGTCCTTGAGACAGGGGAGCTGCAGCAGTCTGTAGGAGAAGGAGCTCCGCTGACTGTCCAGCTGCAGGTGGAGAGGATGGGTGGGGTTATCCATGATGGACAACAGCCTGTTCAGTGTCCTCCTCTCCACCACAGCTTCAAAGGGTTCCAGCTTGATGCCGATGACTGACCCAGCTTTCCTGATCAGTTTATTGATCCTGCTGGTGTCACCGGCTCTGATGCTGCCCCCCCAGCAGACCGCAGCAAAGAAGAGTGCACTAGCCACAACAGACTGATAGAAGATCTCCAGCATCTTACTGCATACGTTGAAGGATCTCAGCTTCCTCAGAAAATAGAGTCTGCTCATCCCCTTCTTGTACACAGCGTCAGTGTTGATCCTCCAGTTCAGCCCATTGTCTAAGTGCACTCCCAGGTACTTGTAGACCTCCACAACTGCCACATCCTCTCCCAGAATGCACAGGGGCAGAGGAGGAGATGTCCTCTTCCTCCTGAAATCAATGACCATCTCTCTGGTCTTGGCCACATTCAAAAGCAGATGATTTCTTCCAGTCCACTCAACAAAATCACCCACCAGCGCTCTGTACTCCTCCTCCCGTCCATCCCTTATACACCCTACCACTGCAGAGTCATCCGAAAACTTCTGCAGGTGGCATGACTCTGAGTTGTATAGAAAGTCAGAGGTGTATAAGGTGAACAGGAAAGGAGACAGCACAGTCCCCTGTGGGGCTCCAATACTACCAACCACCACATCAGACAGCACACTGCCCAGCCGGACGTACTGTGGTCTGTCCGTGAGGTAGTTGGTAATCCAGGAGATGGTGGACGAGTTTACCCTCATAGCCTGCAGCTTGTCACTCAGTAGCCGAGGCTGGATCGTGTTGAATGCACTGGAGAAATCAAAAAAGGTGATTCTCACAGTGCAACCCGATCCATTCAGGTATGAGTGAGCACGCTGCAGCAGGTAAATAATGGCATCGTCCACCCCCAGGTGAGGCTGGTAGGCAAATTGCAGAGGGTCAAGGAATGATCTCACCTGCGGTCTGAGATGGGCCAAGACCAGTCTCTCAAGCACCTTCATCACATGAGATGTGAGTGCTACAGGGCGATAGTCATTGAGCCCAGAAGGAGTTGTCTTTTTAGGGACCGGAACAACGCATGATGTCTTCCACAGCACCGGGATGGTCTCCAAGTGCAGGCTCAGGTTGAATATATACTGGAGAACAGGAGCCAGCTGGCGTGCACAGGTCCTCAGGACCCTGGGGCTGATACCATCAGGGCCAGCAGCCTTGCCTTGGTGGAGTTTTTCCATCAGACTCTGGACCTGTCCTGTGCTCACAGTGAAGCGGGGGGGGGGGCTTGATGGAAGGGGGGATAGAGGGGGGGGGGGCTGAGGCAAGATGAGCAGAGGGGGGGGGGGGGGGGGGCAGCGGCAATGTGAGCAGAGGGGGGGTGCAGAAGCCAGGCTGGGTGGTGGAGGAGAGGTGTGAAGTGTAGGTGGTGAGCAGAGGGGGGATGTTGACGCCAGGCTGAGAGGAGGAGGTGAGGTGAGAAGAGGAAGTGGAGGAGACAGCAGCGGGCGGAGAGCTAAACCTATTGAAGAAGGTGTTCAGCTCGTTGGCCCTCTCCAGGGTGCCCACAGTCAGTCTGTCTCTCCCTTTGAAGCCAGTGATAGCCTTCATCCCAGCCCAGACATCCCTGCTATTGTTCTGCTGGAGCTTAGTCTCCAGCTTCTTCCTGTACGAATCTCTGCCCCTCCTCAAATTGTCTCTCAGTTGATGCTGGACACTCTTCAGCATTGATTTGTCCCCAGACTTATAAGCTTCCTTTTTCTTATTTAAAAGAGTTTTCAGGTCACTAGTAATCCAGGGTTTATTATTGGGGAAACAGTTGACAGTTTTAGCCGGTAATATTGTTTGTTCACAGAAGTTGATGTATTCTGTGATGCAGTCAGTCATATTATTGATGTCCTCTCCATGTGGCACACAAAGCACGTCCCAGTCAGTGGTCTCGAAGCAGTCCTGTAGAGCCTCATTAGCCCCTGGAGTCCATTTCCTCACAGTCCTGGTGGATACAGGCTGCCTCTGCACCAGTGGGACATATTTAGGAGCCAAAAAGACGAGGTTGTGGTCAGATCTGCCCAGGGGGGGGAGGGCAGTGGCACAATATGCATTCTTGGTATTAGCATATAAAAGATCCAGAGTATTATTTCCCCTGGTGGGGCATTTCACATACTGAGTGAATGTAGGCAGAGATTTGTCCAGTTTTGCACGGTTAAAATCCCCAGTTATTGTTATGAATGCATTTGGGTGAAGAGTTTGGAGTTTGGCCACAGAAGAGTGAATGACGTCACCAGCCACCTCCGCGTCCGCGTTCGGTGGAATATAGACAGCAACTACGATGACAGAATAAAGTTCTCTAGGTAGATAAAATGGACGTAATCCCACAGCTAGCAGTTCAATGTCCGGGCTACAGAAACGCTCCTTCACAGTAACATGTCCAGGATTACACCATCGTTCGTTCACATACAGTGCAATCCCTCCTCCTTTCTTTTTACCGCTCAGAATAACGTCCCTGTCCGCCCGAACACTCGTGAAGCCGGGGAGAGCCGTGTTATTATCCGGGATGAGCGAGTGCAACCAAGTCTCGGTAAAACACATGATGCTACACTCACGGTATTCCCACTGCGTCTTCGTCAGCACGCGGAGCTCGTCCATCTTATTCCCCAAAGACCTCACGTTCCCCATTATGATGGCCGGTACACAGGGTTTGTACCTCATCTTCTTCTTCATCCTCAGCTTGGCCCCAGCTCTGCAGCCCCGCTTGAGCCTCCGAAGCTCCTCCGGGATGTCATGCCTGGCTCCGGGCAGCAGCACGGGTCGGCACAGCGCAATCAGCTGCTCACGCGTGTAAACAATGCCATCACTCCTCTGAGCATGGCTCTCCGACACAAAAAGTGAAAAAAGTAGCAGAAGAATGACCAGAAAACGTTCGAAGTAAAACGTGGCCATAGTTCGCTGCAAAACAAAATAAATATCCAAAGAAAAAAGTACAACTAAGAGAATAAAAGTAAACAAAAAGACAAAGAACAATAAAACACCGGGAGCTGCATGCAACAGGCAGCCACCAGCACGGCGCCTTACGCAAAGAGTTTTAATAAACTAAGTCCCCATTTCAGGGACACCTCTTGGAGGTCTCTAGGCGGTGCTTTGGGGGTCTGTGAGCGGGCAAAGAGAGGTGATTTTGCCGGACTCTGTCCTGGAAGTGTGAAATAAACTAAGTCCCCATTTCAGGGACACCTCTTGGAGGTCTCTACACGGTGCTTTGGGGGTCTGTGAGCGGGCAAAGAGAGGTGATTTTCCTGTTGTCTCTCCTGGAAGTGTGAAATAAACTAAGTCCCCATTTCAGGGACACCTCTTCGAAGTCTCTAGGCCGTCTTTTGGGGGCCTGTAGGCCGGCAAAGAGACGGGATTTTGCCGGACTCTCTCCTGGAAGTGTGAATTAAACTAAGTCCCCATTTCAGGGACACCTCTTGGAGGTCTCTAGGCGGTGCTTTGGGGGTCTGTGAGCGGGCAAAGAGAGGTGATTTTGCCAGACTCTCTCCTGGAAGTGTGAATTAAACTAAGTCCCCATTTCAGGGACACCTCTTGGAGGTCTCTACACGGTGCTTTGGGGGTCTGTGAGCGGGCAAAGAGAGGTGATTTTGCCGGACTCTCTCCTGAAAGTGTGAATTAAACTAAGTCCCCATTTCAGGGACACCTCTTGGAGGTCTTCACACGGTGCTTTTGGGGTCTGTGAGCGGGCAAAGAGAGGTGATTTTCCTGTTGTCTCTCCTGGAAGTGTGAAATAAACTAAGTCCCCATTTCAGGGACACCTCTTGGAGGTCTCTAGGCGGTGCTTTGGGGGTCTGTGAGCGGGCAAAGAGAGGTGATTTTGCCGGACTCTCTCCTGGAAGTGTGAAATAAACTAAGTCCCCATTTCAGGGACACCTCTTGGAGGTCTCTACACGGTGCTTTGGGGGTCTGTGAGCGGGCAAAGAGAGGTGATTTTCCTGTTGTCTCTCCTGGAAGTGTGAAATAAACTAAGTCCCCATTTCAGGGACACCTCTTCGAAGTCTCTAGGCCGTCTTTTGGGGGCCTGTAGGCCGGCAAAGAGACGGGATTTTGCCGGACTCTCTCCTGGAAGTGTGAATTAAACTAAGTCCCCATTTCAGGGACACCTCTTGGAGGTCTCTAGGCGGTGCTTTGGGGGTCTGTGAGCGGGCAAAGGGAGGTGATTTTGCCGGACTCTCTCCTGGAAGTGTGAAATAAACTAAGTCCCCATTTCAGGGACACCTCTTCGAAGTCTCTAGGCCGTCTTTTGGGGGCCTGTATGCCGGCAAAGAGACGGGATTTTGCCGGACTCTCTCCTGGAAGTGTGAAATAAACTAAGTCCCCATTTCAGGGACACCTCTTGGAGGTCTCTAGGCGGTGCTTTGGGGGTCTGTGAGCGGGCAAAGAGAGGTGATTTTGCCGGACTCTCTCCTGGAAGTGTGAATTAAACTAAGTCCCCATTTCAGGGACACCTCTTGGAGGTCTCTAGGCGGTGCTTTGGGGGTCTGTGAGCGGGCAAAGAGAGGTGGTTTTGCCGGACTCTCTCCTGGAAGTGTGAATTAAACTAAGTCCCCATTTCAGGGACACCTCTTGGAGGTCTCTACACGGTGCTTTGGGGGTCTGTGAGCGGGCAAAGAGAGGTGATTTTCCTGTTGTCTCTCCTGGAAGTGTGAAATAAACTAAGTCCCCATTTCAGGGACACCTCTTGGAGGTCTCTAGGCGGTGCTTTGGGGGTCTGTGAGCGGGCAAAGAGAGGTGATTTTGCCGGACTCTCTCCTGGAAGTGTGAAATAAACTAAGTCCCCATTTCAGGGACACCTCTTCGAAGTCTCTAGGCCGTCTTTTGGGGGCCTGTAGGCCGGCAAAGAGACAGGATTTTGCCGGACTCTCCTGGAAGTGTGAAATAAACTAAGTCCCCATTTCAGGGACACCTCTTGGAGGTCTCTACACGGTGCTTTGGGGGTCTGTGAGCGGGCAAAGAGAGGTGATTTTCCTGTTGTCTCTCCTGGAAGTGTGAAATAAACTAAGTCCCCATTTCAGGGACACCTCTTCGAAGTCTCTAGGCCGTCTTTTGGGGGCCTGTAGGCCGGCAAAGAGACGGGATTTTGCCGGACTCTCTCCTGGAAGTGTGAATTAAACTAAGTCCCCATTTCAGGGACACCTCTTGGAGGTCTCTAGGCGGTGCTTTGGGGGTCTGTGAGCGGGCAAAGAGAGGTGATTTTGCCGGACTCTCTCCTGGAAGTGTGAATTAAACTAAGTCCCCATTTCAGGGACACCTCTTCGAAGTCTCTAGGCCGTCTTTTGGGGGCCTGTAGGCCGGCAAAGAGACGGGATTTTGCCGGACTCTCTCCTGGAAGTGTGAAATAAACTAAATCCCCATTTCAGGGACACCTCTTGGAGGTCTCTAGGCGGTGCTTTGGGGGTCTGTGAGCGGGCAAAGGGAGGTGATTTTGCCGGACTCTCTCCTGGAAGTGTGAAATAAACTAAGTCCCCATTTCAGGGACACCTCTTCGAAGTCTCTAGGCCGTCTTTTGGGGGCCTGTATGCCGGCAAAGAGACGGGATTTTGCCGGACTCTCTCCTGGAAGTGTGAAATAAACTAAGTCCCCATTTCAGGGACACCTCTTGGAGGTCTCTAGGCGGTGCTTTGGGGGTCTGTGAGCGGGCAAAGAGAGGTGATTTTCCCGTTGTCTCTCCTGGAAGTGTGAAATAAACTAAGTCCCCATTTCAAGGACACCTCTTCGAAGTCTCTAGGCCGTCTTTTGGGGGCCTGTATGCCGGCAAAGAGACGGGATTTTGCCGGATTCTCTCCTGGAAGTGTGAAATAAACTAAGTCCCCATTTCAGGGACACCTCTTTGAGGTCTCTAGGCCGTCCTTTGGGGGTCCTGGAGTGGGCAAAGAGAGGTGATCTTCGCGTTGTCTCTCCTGGAAGTGTGAAATAAACAGAGTGCCACATTTTGTAAATAGTATAATACCTCCAGGGCGCATATCTGCACTTTACAAGCCAGGGAAGGTGCCTGAATCCTGGGTATACATTTTGTAAATAGTATAATACCTCCAGGGCGCATAACTGCACTCTCCAAGCCAGGGAAGGTGCCTGAATCCTGGGTATACATTTTGTAAATACTATAATACCTTCAGGGCGCATAACTGCATTTTACAAGCCAGGGAAGGTGCCTGAATCCTGGGTAAACATTGTTTATTGGTTAAGTGTTTTTAAATGTATGGAACAGTGTTTTGTCTCTTTCAAAACTCTCCCGTCATTGGACGGATACATGGGGACGATTTTATATTCACTATGACCGTTAATATTCCAGTGAGACGAAGTACGTCCGGCGACCGGAGTGATCCCATGTTAATTTTGTCCGAAAGTCTCTTCCCTGTATAAAGTAATTGCTTTTCTGTCTAACAGGGTCAGATTTCTTTAGCAAACATTGGTTATCTGTCCTTCCAGCTGGAAATAGATTGATTCTGTTAAATGCTATAACTCTTTATTAAATAACACAACTTTGGTTTAAGCTTGTGTTTTTGTTCTTTTCCTACCAGAAGGTGAATACTTTTGGAATTTCCACCATACTAAGAATCCCTCGCATTTATTAAAAGATCCATTCAGACTTGTTTACTAACTTTCCTGCTCTGCTGATTTTGGCTGTAGATTATATTATGAGTGGTTGCATATTCTTCATACCAAAACACAACCATGCACGTCACAGGTGTGATCCGGTCCGTCTTCTTTTTGTGTTCAGTACTTTAATGATACGTCTTCAGATAAAGGTGAACAGTTTATCAGAGACAGCATTTCTCTCTGTTTCTCTCTGAAGGAGAATCAACAATCTCAGGTTTTTCTCAACAAACAGCAGAATCTCTTGTGAGTTTCCTACAAATCTCAAACAGACTGAATACTTCTGTTAGAACCATAATCTGTTTTAAATACATCTCAAACTAGGACTAATCTTTAAGGCAAAACGTCACACTTAGTGCATTGAATTTGTGTATTGTATGTTTTTGATTGGATATTGTTACTGGTCAATTTTCTGTATTCTTTACCTGCTTAGGTGCTACGGACATAAATTGACATTTTATACAGATGGTCATTAATTGTCCCTATCAAATAAATAAATAAGATACTTTTTTTCTAACTCTGTTATGACATATTCAGTTTTTACAGATATCATACTTCTCTCTGAAATCTTTCAGTTGCTTCTTTTTTGTTGGCCGTTATTATTTTACTTTTGGTGATATTACTTTGATATTATGTCAACAATACTTTTGATAACTCTCTCCTTATTTACAGTGGTGCAGGGTTTTTGATCATTGCCGTAGAACAAAATGTAAAAAAAGGAAGTGCCAAAATGCTGAATCATTTGCTGGTTTTAGAACTCATTCCTGCGCCACCTTTTGGCATATACTGTCTGATATTCAAGAAGACGTTGACCTTGTTCTTATATAAAGTAACAGCAACTTAGACGGTGAGGAGGATCAGTTAAGTTGTACATTGCTTCGGTGGAAAAAGCATTCAGAGTCTTTACTTCAGTAAACATACCAATACGATTAATGTCAAATACTCCTTTACAAGGAAATGCATAACAACCCACAAATCTCACTATTAAAGTATCAAAAGTAAGGGGACTAATTTAGCAGGAAAATGGATTTCATTTGTGCTATATTATAATATATGACATTATTGATTGTTAATATTGTTGTAACAATTAACATTTTACTTCAGTTACTTACTGCTTATTGTAATCTACAGATGACACACACTGCTCCTCTTTGTGCAGTAAAGCCTGTTCCCTTCCTTCCTGCTCTCAAACAGAGCCAGCTACACCCTCTCAAGGTATGTGATGGTTCCCTCACTTTTATATCTTCAGGTATGAACAACAACATGCTGGTACATGCAGAGGCTGCTTCCTCCTTCGCTGCATTAACCTGGTTAACTCGTTGTTCTGGACATTGCGTGTGTAGTCATTTGTTTATCATTAGACTGGGCCAAAACTTTTACTTTGACCCTGCTCAGAGAGTTTTATGATAATGTCAATCCGAGCAACCCTTTACATTTTTTTGGAAAAAACGTGTTCTTCGCTGAATCTGTGGGTTGGATGCATGACACAGTTCGAGTATCAGC
Source organism: Trematomus bernacchii (assembly GCF_902827165.1). Lineage (NCBI taxonomy): Eukaryota > Metazoa > Chordata > Actinopteri > Perciformes > Nototheniidae > Trematomus > Trematomus bernacchii. The sequence goes on along the minus strand of NW_022987805.1, from coordinate 97,967 downwards.
TTCCAGTCCCTTTCCATTGTGGAGATATTATGACCTTGTACTTTTCAAAATATTCCACTTCCTGCGGTTAAGTATTTGAAGCGGACGTAGGACTTATATACTAAATACTTAACCGCACGACCCCGGGTATTTTAAGTGGCTTTTTTTAGTCTGAGAGGCCACATTCCTGTCCTGACTGCGCTTGCTCAGGTATGCGAGGTGGATAGTACACCTCAAATACCTCACTATACGACCTAAAGTATTTGATATGTACTAGGTCACATTTCAAAGATGCCATGGGCTACATGCTCGTAACTTTGAATTAGTCATCTGGGAGGGCACTTTTCTCAGTACACCAACTTTTATGCGAATCAGAGCAACTTCAATTGTTTAGCTGTTTGTCAGGAATTAAAGGTAAGATAGGTAAGTTTGAGAAACCAGCTCGAGATACACTTTTTGTTATATTCCATGGAATGCTCTTAACATCCCGATAGCAATGAATATCTGAAGTGCTTTGACAAAAAATCCATAAAGAAATATCATCTGTGGAAGCCGTAATACTGTAAAAAGCACTACCAATCATTTTAGCCAGCCTGGCTAAAATAACTGGATGGCCTACCTGCCTGTCAGCCTTCCATCTGGGCACAAACTTATCTCGTGCCCTCATTGGTCATGTGTGCGTTCGTGTGTGTTGGAGGTGGGGCTCTATAAGGAAGTGGCAGATTTTCTCCGGTTGTGTATTTTCAAATTCTAGCGATCTCGAGCCGGTTTCTCAAACTTACCTACCCTACCTTTAAGACAACTCATTCATTAAAATGGTCCAAAACTAAACGTTGTCCAAACGTATCCAACGCTGATCTACTTAATCCTGGGTTTGGATGCATGACACAATCCGAGGTTCAGCTTCCTGTGTCAATGCGTTGTTGAGATACAGCCCTGTAGATTTCAAATACCTGATTTGTGCCGTTAGGTAAGTAAAGTGGACTGTCCACTTTACTTACCTAACGGCACAAATTGAGGTACGTCAAGTGGACAGGGCAATATGCATCGAAACAGGCCAAGTATCTTCCTTCATGAGCCCTAAACTATGTGCGTGTGATCCCCAGGGCCCCAAGTGTCCATGTACAAAGTTAGGAGGCGGTGCAAGACTTCTAAGTCCAAAAACCAACGACGCGACGCCGTCCAAAAATCAGCTTCCTGGCCCGATGTATCGTGGAGATACGGCCCTCTTCATTTCAAATACCTGAATTTGTTCGGTGAGGTATTTGAAGTAGATGGCCACTTCAAAATGCATTAGTGCAGAATCTGGAGACTTTTGAAGTGGAAAGTCCACTTCAGATAACTAAGCGCGTAGTCCCGGGTATGCCATGTGGACCGTCCGATTCATGCACTTTACACAGAATTCGGCTATTTGAAGTGGATAGTACACTTCACGTACCTAGCGGACCAGTCTCAGGGATGCAAGGCGTCCGCTTCGCCTACTCAGCTGAGGGATATTCTGGTATCTGAAGTGGACGTGACGCCCTCTGGTGGATTTTGGGGCGAAATGCATGAGCGCCGCCGATAAAAGCCTAAACTTTGGATTTTTGCAGCACAGAGGCAAAAGAGCCCTCTGCGTGGAGGGGGCCCAGGTAGTTTTGCCTTTGTACGTAAGAATGCTAAAGTGGACAGCCGAGAGAAGCTCCTCCAGAGTCCATAGTGAGCACAAATCCTTTTTATCAAAACCAGACCAAGACCAAAGAGAGGCTAGCAAGACCAAGAGGTGATCTATCAACATACCTGAAGAGATCTGTGTTTTTATATCTGAGATGATCTCACAAAGAGTCCCTCGCATTTAGTAAAATATCCATTCAGACTTGTTTACTGACTTTCCGGCTTTGCTGATTTTGGCTGTAGATTGTATTGTGGTTGCATATTCTTCATACCAAGACACAAGCATGCACGTCACAGGTGTGATCCGGTCCGTCTTCTTTTTGTGTTCAGTACTTTGATGCCACGTCTTCATATAAAGGTGAACAGTTTATCAGAGACAGCATTTCTCTCTCTTTCTCTCTGAAGGAGAATCAACAATCTCAGGTTTTTCTCAACAAACAGCAGAATCTCTGGTGAGTTTCCTACATCTCAAACAGACTGAATACTTTTGTTAGAACCGTAATCTGTTTTAAAGAAATCTTAAGGTAGGATTAAACTTTAAGGCAACACTTAGTGCATTGAATTTGTCTTTTTAACATGTGTATTGTATGTTTTTGATTGGATGTTGTTACTGGTCAATTTTATGTATTTTTTACCTGCTTGGGGACTACGGACATAAATTGGCATTTTATACAGATGGTCATTAATTGTCCCTATCAAATAAATAAATAAGATAATTTTTTTCTAAGCTCTGTTATGACGTATTCAGTTGTTACAGATATCATACTTCTTTCTGAAATCTTTCAGTTGCTTCTTTATTGTCGGCCGTTATTATTTTACTTTCTGTGATATTACTTTCATATTATGTCAACAATACTTTAGATAACTCTCTCCTTATTTACAGTGGTGCAGGGTTTTTGATTAATGTCATAGAACAATTAAATAAAAATCAAAGACACAGGAAGTGCCAAAATGCTGAATCATTTGCTGGTTTTAGAATTCATTCCTGCGCCACCTTTTGGCATATACTGTCTGATATTCAAGAAGATGTTGACCTTGTTCTTATATAAAGTAACAGAAACTTAGACGGTGAGGAGGATCAGTTAACTAGTACTTTGCTTCGGTGCAAAAAGTATTCACAATCTTTACTTCAGTAAACATACCAATACGATTAATATCAAAGATTCCTTTACAAGTAAATGCATTAAAAACCACACTTAATCTCACTATTAAAGTATCAAAAGTAAGGGGACTAATCTTGCAGGAAAATGGATTTCATATTTGCTATATTATAATATATGACATTATTGATTGTTAATATTGTTGTAACAATTAGCATTTTACTAAAGTTACTTACTGCATATTGTAATCTACAGATGACACACACTGCTCCTCTTTGTGGAATGCAGTAAAGCCTGTTCCCTTCCTTCCTGCTCTCAAACACAGCCAGCTACACCCTATCAAGGTATGTGATGGTTCCCTCACTTTCATATCTTCAGGTATGAACAACAACATGCTGGTACATGCAGAGGCTGCTTCCTCACTGCATTAAGTGAAGCAGAGCAGGAGGAGACTTGCTGTCTGTCAGATTACTTTACTCTACCAAAGATGGACGACTTGCTGTTGTTGCCCATATAAGCTGTGGACAGCCGGCAGTCAGGGCGCTGAATCGATGTCAGACGCCACGCATGTTAACCTGGTTAACTCTTTGTTCTGGACATTGTGTGTGTAGTCATTTGTTTATCATTAGACTGGGCCAACACTTTCCCTTTGACCCTGCTCAGAGAGCTTTATGCTAATGTCCCTGCAGTGAGTGCTGTTTTGGCTGTTTGGTTGTTAATTGTTTAACCGCATTCATCAAATATAACTCTAAGTGGTTCTCTGTTGCACCCATCTTGGCTCTGTGTTTATTTGTTAATGAGAAGGTTCATTTGTTTGAATCCATTTACTTATTGTTTTGTCATTGTGTCATTAAACCACTTTATTTTACCATCTAAAATAAGAAGATAAAATGGACCTTTATTAATCCCCATCGGGTAATTCAGTAGTTCAAACAGCAACAAGGTAAGGGTGAAAAACATCTGCATCTGATTTTGTGTTGCTTCACTTTCCCCAATGAGATGAGTCAAGATTAGGCAAGGCAAGGCAAGGCAAGGCAAGTTTATTTATATAGCACCTTTCAACACAAGGCAATTCAAAGTGCTTTACAAAAATGAAATACATTAAGAAAATGGCATTTAAAATCAGTCATTAAAAAGCAAAGATAATAAAATAAACATTAAAAGATAATATACATGAATAAAAATGACAGTGCCGTAAGATATGAATAGTTCAATTAAAAGCAGCGGCCAAAAGAAAAGTCTTCAGCCTGGATTTAAAAGTAGTAAGAGTTGCAGCGGACCTACAGGTTTCTGGGAGTTTGTTCCAGATGTTTGGAGCATAATAACTGAACTTCTCCATGTTTAGTTCTGACTCTGGGGACAGAAAGCTGACCAGTCCCTGAAGACCTGAGAGTTCTGGATGGTTCATAATTTAGCAGGAGCTCAGAAATCTATTTTGGGCCTAAACCATTCAATGCTTTATAAACCAGTAGCAGTATTTTGAAATCAATTATTTGACATACAGGAAGCCAGTGTAAAGACCTCAGAACTGGACTGATCCACTTTCTTAGTGTTAGTGAGGAACCAGTGTAAAGACTTCAGAACTGGACTGATCCACTTTCTTAGTGTTAGTGAGGAACCAGTGTAAAGACTTCAGAACTGGACTGATCCACTTTCTCAGTGTTAGTGAGGAACCAGAGTAAAGACTTCAGAACTGGACTGATCCACTTTCTCAGTGTTAGTGAGGAACCAGTGTAAAGACTTCAGAACTGGACTGATCCACTTTCTTAATGTTAGTGAGGAACCAGTGTAAATACTTCAGAACTGGACTGATCCACGTTCTTAGTGTTAGTGAGGAACCAGTGTAAAGACTTCAGAACTGGACTGATCCACTTTCTTAGTGTTAGTGAGGAACCAGTGTAAAGACTTCAGAACTGGACTGATGTAATCCTCTTTCTTAGTGTTAGTGAGGAACCAGTGTAAAGACCTCAGAACTGGACTGATCCACTTTCTTAGTGTTAGTCAAGAACCAGTGTAAAGACTTCAGAACTGGACTGATCCACTTTCTTAATGTTAGTGAGGAACCAGTTTAAATACTTCAGAACTGGACTGATCCACGTTCTTAGTGTTAGTGAGGAACCAGTGTAAAGACTTCAGAACTGGACTGATCCACTTTCTTAATGTTAGTGAGGAACCAGTGTAAATACTTCAGAACTGGACTGATCCACTTTCTTAATGTTAGTGAGGAACCAGTGTAAATACTTCAGAACTGGACTGATCCACGTTCTTAGTGTTAGTGAGGAACCAGTGTAAAGACTTCAGAACTGGACTGATCCACTTTCTTAGTGTTAGTGAGGAACCAGTGTAAAGACTTCAGAACTGGACTGATGTAATCCTCTTTCTTAGTGTTAGTGAGGAACCAGTGTAAATACTTCAGAACTGGACTGATCCACGTTCTTAGTGTTAGTGAGGAACCAGTGTAAAGACTTCAGAACTGGACTGATCCACTTTCTCAGTGTTAGTGAGGAACCAGTGTAAAGACCTCAGAACTGGACTGATCCACTTTCTTAGTGTTAGTGAGGAACCAGTGTAAAGACATCAGAACTGGAGTGATCCACTTTCTTAGTGTCAGTGAGGACTCGTTCAGCAGCAGCGTTCTGAATCAGCTGCAGCTTTCTAATAAATGTGTTAGTGAGACCTGTACAGACACCATTACAGTAGTCCAATCTACTGAAAATAAAAGCATGGACAAGTTTTTTCAAATCCTGCTGTGACATTAGTCTTTTAATCCTAGATATATTCTTTAGGTGATAGTAGGCTGATTTAGTAACTGTTTTAATGTGACTGTTGAAACTCAGGTCAGAGTCCATGACTACACCTAGATTTATGGCTTTATCTGTTGTTTTGAACAATGCAGACTGAAGCTCAGTGCTAACTTTTATACGTTCTGCCTTGGCTCCAAAAACCATTACCTCAGTTTTATCTTTGTTTAATTGGAGAAAGTTCTGACACATCCAGTCATTGATTTGTTCAATGAACCTAATCAGTGTTTGAATTGGAGCATAGTCTCCTGGTGAAATGGTTATGTAAATGTATGTGGGAACCCCACATGTCATATTTGTCAACTCAGATGTGTATTTACCTATAGAAACAAAGTTTGTTCTTTCCTTTAAGTAGGATTCAAACCAATTTAGAACTCTTGCCGAAAGTCCCACCCAGTGTTCCAGTCATGTTGTCAATATGTTGTGGTCAACAGTGTCAAACGCAGCACTGAGATCTAATAATACTAACACTGAAGTTCTGCCACTGTCTGTGTTTAAGTGGATGTCATTGAAGACCTTTACAAGAGCAGTCTCAGTGCTGTGGTTTGGGCGAAAGCCTGACTGGAACACATCCAAACAGTTATTTAAATGCAAGAAATTACGCAACTGTTGAAAAACAACTTTTTCAATGATTTTACCTAGAAATGGCAGGTTTGATATGGGCCTGTAATTGTTCATTACTGAAGCATCTAGATTATTATTTTTAAAGAGCGGTTTAATGACTGCAGTTTTCAGGGCCTGAGGAAAAACACCTGAGTGAAGAGACTTGTTTACTATATGAAGTAGATCTGAGGCCATGCAATGAAAAACCTTTTTGAAAAATCCTGTTGGAATAATATCAAGGCAGCAGGACGAGGATTTCAGATGTTGTATAATGTCCTCTAGGTTATTATCAATAATCAGATGGAATTGTGTCATGGTGTTTGAATTGATTTTAAGTGCTAATGGCAGCACCTGAGCGCCAACGTAGTGCGCATGCGTCTTTGAGTACACGCTGGGAACGTACTGCTCCCTGGGTAAAGCAATATTTGTTCCTGTTAAAGGCAAAAGGATCAATTGAACATGATTTTAGAGGGCTGAGGGTTGCGGTACCGGGGGCTCCCGCAACATCTCACAACATCTCACACACAAACAGCGTCTGAGGGCTTCTTAACATTTAAGAAACTATGAATGTGTCATACCCACTTAACGGGAAGAAACTCAGCTATCAGACAATTTTAACCATTTTACCAAAACGAAACATAAGGGTAATAAAAAAGGCAAAAAATTAGCCCTGAGCGAAAAAATGCTAACGCACTTAGCACAGAACTCACGGTAAAATACCCTTATTACTGATCGAATATGCACAAACAAGATATCTGCTAGCAAGATGAGATTCCACAGATTCATCACTGAGTGATCAGAACTCGTGGCAAAACGACAACAAACAACAACAAAGAAATTAGCTTTAGGTAGCCAAAACCTTTGATGTTTTCTGATAAAAATGCGGCTGAAGGTTAATCCATAGGTTAATCCAATGTGTCTGAGTGATTTAGAAATTATTACTGATAATCCATGATTCCATTTTTATGTCAAAAACTGAGTTTTCATATATAGCTGCTATGATAGCAACCAGAGTGACAGCTTCCTGTTCCGGGGCATTCTGGCTACGCATCACTCTATTCACCAATGGGTAATGTTTAGATGGATTTTAGGAACTCCCCTCGATTCTATTGGCTCTAACGGTTAAAAAGAGATGTCAATCATCAAAATCGACCGATGGGTTCCAAAAATATGGAAAATCCACCCAAATGACCCCAGAAGTGTTTTTTTTTCCTCTAAATTACATTACATTACATGTTATTTGTTAGACGCTTTTATCCAAAGCGACTTACATCCTCAATACTGTGGACAATCCCCACAGGAGCAATTTGGGGTGAAGTGTCTTGCCCAGGGACACAACGACATGCTGACTGCAGTGGGGTTTGAACCTGTGCTCCCCTGATCCGAACACTACCGCACTAAACCACTGCACCACAGCCTCCCGTAAATCTCTCTAAAAATGTCAAATGACACTGGTTTTGCATCAATCTTGATACAGGGTACTTATTATATGTTATAGTTTGGATTCCTAAATCTTTTAGTCTACTATCCCATCATTCAAGGGCAGTGGCAAGCCGTGACTTTTATACCTTGATGATTACATTACATGTTACTTGTTAGACACTTTTATCATAAGCGACTTACAAACTCAATATTGTGGGCAATCCCCACAGGAGCAATTTGGGGTGAAGTGTCTTGCCCAGGGACACAACTACATGCTGACTGCAGTGGGGTTTGAACCTGTGCTCCCCTGATCCCAACACCAAGGCTCTATCCACTGTGCCACACGCCTCCACATGATCAAATCACTTAAACACAAAGTCCATCCTCCTGTCCTTTTGCCACACGCCTCCACATGATCAAATCACTTAAACACAAAGTCCATCCTCCTGTCCTTTTGGATGAAGCACTTGATGGCGGGTCATGCAGCTGATCCTTTGCCACTCCAATTTATCATTGTAACTCAATCTTGAAAATGACTCGGTTAATAATTTCGCAACGATGTCATCACTATCACTGACATGAGCCATCATGAACAAACTTATGCTAATCATACATCTATCGATCATAAATCTTAATCTATCGATTAGATTTATGATTAGAAAATTATAAAAGTAGGGTAGACATGTGGATAATATCCGGCTGAACAAAACGTGCATTTATCTAACAGGTTCGTTTTCCACAGACCTTATTTCGAGCTATTTTCCAAAACCCTAGGGAGAAATCCCATTGCTTTTGTGTCGAGGGAACCCGAGCGCAGCTTACTTCCGGGTTTTAGGACGCGTCACTGCACCACTTTATACACATGCATAAACTTCACAGCGGGCGGAACTTGTCATAAAGTCCGCGAAAATAAAGCCCACCCATTTAGAGGGAAGATATGATTGGTCAATTGTACTGTCATTTGACATTACTCTCTCATTGAGTTACTATAGCGGGCCCTCTGTGAATGTACAGAGGGACCAACAAGCTCTCCCGTCTTCACAGTAACTCGCAGAGACGGCATTTAACCCTTCACATTCCAACAGAAACTGAACAGGCAGATTCGAAGGATTTATTTATTTTGAAATGTTATTTTAAATACATTTAAATCAAGTTATTTTGGTAAAACTAATGAAGAATATATTTTTTTAAATATTTTAAAAAGATGTTATTTTTTTTATGTTTTCAAATTATTATTTTTTGAATATCTTAGGCCTAGCGGGCCCTGACGGCTCGCCAAGGGTGGTTTTCATTATAAGTAATGTTGTCTTTTTTGGACGGTCACCATAATTTACATTTTTTTACTATGTTCAATCTGAATTTACTTTAAAATAAAAAAATTCTATATTGATTCTGACTTTTCTACATCCAACTCACAGGTTTATCATTGCTTTGAGAAAAAAGATTATTAATTTACCCCTTTTAGAAGTGAAGTTATATTCATTTGTTCTGGGAATGTAATTTGTGAGCCTGAGACCTGAAAAACAGGCTCAGGGCTTAACAGGTTAACTGACGAGCTGTTGTCGATTATTTTCAGTTTGTTCGAAGCGATGGACTCAGAAGGCAGCGGGATGATCGAGGTGGCGGCGCTCGGACGGCCTTTCGGTCTTGGGATGTTGTACGACTGCCGCAACGACTCATTCATCCCTGGTGAGGAAAAAACATCACCTTTAAAAAAAGAACAGCAACATTTTCTTTTTGCCCCAACAAGGAAACACACAGATAAAATGTTATGAATAAGTTATTCCAGATGTCTGGTTGATAGCATGGATTTGATTTGTGTGATGTTGCAGAGTTGGAGGAAGCAGGTTTGGACTAGCTTGTTTATGTGAGGCTCAAGTTCAGATTCTGGTCAAAGATCACACCCAGGTTTCCTGAGTAGGGTTTGACGTTGGGGGCCAAGGTTCTGATGCAGGATTTAGAGACAAAGTTACCAGGAACACTAAGAAAGACCTCTGTTTGTATGAATTTAGATCAAGGAAGTTAAGTGACGTCCATACAGGCAGTCATGGAGAGCACTAACATTACCCAACACATTTAGTCTAACTGAGAGTAAATCTGCGTGTCGTCAGCGTAACAGTGGTGAGAGTCAGGGAACTATACAGGAAGCACAGACAACTGAGGGTATCCTCATCTTTGTTTCAGTATAGATAAGAGACAGAGGCCTGACAGAAAGTTAGAAGTTGGAGCTCGACAAAGGATTCTTTAAAAACACAGAGAAAGACAGGCAACCACTTGGCCCCAAATCTCTTCAAATATTTTTATGAACATCCATCAGTGCATGAGTCAAATATCAGCTTGATGGGGGCCTCCAGGCCTCATTGTAATTTAACATGGAGACCAGCTATCTAGTATACTCCTGAATTTAATGAGAAAGGACCATCTTAGCTTATGACCACACTGCAAAAACCAAACCACTCTCTTCAGTCAGCGTACAAATGACACTACTTACCCACTGAACTGATTACCCAAGATCCTCAGCTTGAAGCTCGATGATTTGGATGTTTTAGCCTCAATGCACGTTGGAATATGGTGTTAATGCGATATGATATCCGAAAAACATTTCAGAGTTTAGGATGGCCGAAGACACTACACTACCCATAATCCTCAGCTATTGTTTGGGACTACAGTCCCGTTGCTTGACAAACCCCGTGATTAATCTTCAAGCTCTGGGATTGGATGTTGGAGTGGCAGTGCGCCAAGGTTACGCTGAGCGTCAAACAGCTCTTTGAACAAAACCACGGCAGACTATCCAAAACTGGACACGAACGCCCCCCCAGAACTACACATGCTGGCTATTGTGTTTCGCACATGGGTTTCGCAACATGTTCTATGGCACGTCTCTACTGGGAATTGTAGTTTTAAAAGACGTTTTCGTTTTTCCCACAATTAGAAGTTGCCAGTATTAAACTGTGTACAGCCCTGGAGGTTAAGGCGATAGGAAACAAATTGGTGTGTACAAATTTAAAACATGTAATTAATATAGGTGTGAAAATCGCTTGTATCTATAATGGGCAGCATTAATATATACCCACATGACAGCTCATTGTTACTTTGTAATTCTACTCCACTACAATTCAAAGGTTAACCTGGTATTTTTACTCCACTACATTTATTTTAGTTACTTTGCAGATTCTGATTAATGATGTGAAATATAAACAACCCTTAAAGCAGACTTTAGTTACACCTGAACTATGTTGAAGTTATGCAATGAATAACTTAGGTCACAGCTTCCTCATTACTGCATTACAAGACATCTATCAATATGTGTGTATACTTCCACCATTAAACTGTCAAATTCTTCACATTTCTTATACTATCTACATACATAAGAGTATAATTAATGTGTATAATATCTGTTAAAATAAGTGCTTCAACATACAGTAGGCATGAAAGCAATATATTAGACATTAAGTACTTTGTCAGGCTTAATATTTATGTGTAGATACCTCAAAAGCTTTTTTCTTATTTAAAAGAAGACCTTAACCTAAAGTATTCTTTAATGTGCTAATAAAGGTTCATTAGTTTGTCTGTTTTGCACATCCTCATATTAATATCTTTGTACATCCGGCACTAAACTGTTTTATTGTAAAGATCACTTACAGTATCTTCTTGATTTATATTCTATATTTCTATCATTGACCTTCTACTTTCCCCCTATGAAAGTATGTACTCTTAATATTTCTTTCATCAAATAACATTATTCAACAAAAATAACATTATTCAACAAAAATAATTCAATAACGTGCTTTAACCACTAGGCGGTGCACACAAGGTACACACAGCATACTAATAATAACTTTGTATTATTTGTGTAGGACACTTGTATGTATAACATCTGAAGATGTTCAAGGTTCAAGGTTCAAGGTTCAAGGTTCTTTATTGTCAAACTAACATATCTACAGAGTAATTATGTCGTTGGAAATCTTAGGTCACAGGCTTCTCCAACAATACAACACAATAATACAGATATGCAGACAATATTAAAACAATATTAAAATGTACTATATTAAAAGTAATACAAAAAGAAAAATAGTTTTAAAAAAGTGAAAAAAAAAAAAAGTGGAATAGTGCAATACGAGTCTACATACAAGTTATTGGAATGATATATTAGCTAATAGATAAATAATTCCTAAGTAGCAGATGAATGTTATGAAATTGTTTCAGCAGTTCAGTTGTTTAACAGTCTTATTGCCTGCGGGATGAAGCTGTCTCTGAATCTGTTTTTTTTTTTCCGGATGCTATGGTAATGTGGCTGGGTGATGGGGGTCTTTTATAATCCAGAGGGATTTCTTCCTGAGCCGCTGGGAGTAAAGGTCCTCCATGGATGGCAGCTCCGTCCAGGTGATATTCTCTGCAGTTTTCACCACCCTCTGTAAAGCCTTACGATTAAGGGCGGTGCGGGTACCAGGCCGTGATGCAGCCAGTCAGGATACTCTCTATGGTGCACCTGTAGAAGTTGCAGAGTATCCTGGAATCCATTTTGAACCTCCTCAGCCTGCGGAGGAAGAAGAGCCGCTGTCGAGCTTTCTTGGTGATGGTGGTGGTGTGAAGAGTCCATTTCAGGTCCTCAGTGATGTGGGCCCCAAGGAACCTGAAGCTGCTGACTTTCTCCACGTAGTCCCATTTATGGCGATGGGGGCGTGTCCCTCTCCCTGCTGCTTCCTGTAATTCACAATCAGCTCCTTTGTTTTGCTGATGTTGAGATGGAGGTTGTTATCCTGGCACCAAGATGTCAGTTTTCCGACCTCCTCTCTGTACGCCGTCTCGTCATCGTCTGTGATCTGGCCGATGGCGGTCGTGTCGTCAGCAAACTTCACGATGGTGTTGGAGCTGTGTGTGGCCACGCAGTCGTGAGTGAACAGGGAGTAGAGGAGAGGGCTGAGCACGCAGCCTTGAGGGGCACCGGTGTTGAGGATCAGGGTGGAGGATGTGATGTTTCCCACCTGCACTGCCTGGGGTCTGAGCGTCAGGAAGTTCAGGATCCAGTCACAGAGGGCGCTGTTGAGCCCGAGGTCTCTGAGCTTGATGGCCAGCTTGGAGGGCACAATGGTATTGAATGCTGAACTGTAATCAATGAACAGCATTCTCACATATGTGTTCCTCTGGTCCAGGTGTGAGAGGGCAGTGTGGATAGTGTGGGCTATGGCGTCATCTGTGGACCTGTTTGCTCTGTAGGCAAACTGCAGGGGTCCAGAGAGTCAGGGAGGGAGGAGGTGATGAAGGTTTTGACTAGCCGCTCAAAGCACTTCATAATGATGGAGGTGAGTGCTACTGGGCGGTAGTCATTGAGGCTGGTGATTATTGTTTTTTTGGGGACAGGAACAGGTGTAGTTTTATTCATGTTTTCACATAATTTTACAGGATATTGCTATACTATTTCTCATGTTTTACTTCTACACATCTGATTTGTAAAACATCACAGACAGAAAGGTATATCCGTTATTTAATGGTAAGCTATTGAAATTGTGATTCCATCGATGTGTCTTCCATCACACAAAAACCCCTGACTATTCTCTCAATTCAGTATTTACATTCTTATATTCAAAGAAAATCATTAATATCTTTCAAAACTACAAGTCCTTTTATATCAGCTGTGCACCGTTATGGTGTAAATATAACCTATCTACCAATTGGATCAAATATAAAAGTCAGCCGAATTAATGTTGATACTGCAAGGAGACGTATTGTGTGAAAAGAAATGGAAGATGTTGTTTAATTGCTGATATATTTATGATCCACGTCACATATTCAGTTTCCGTGGCTGTTCTTCCTGTTTGTCAAGAAGTCTTCTCATCAGGGCTCTATAAATAGAGAACTACGGCAGATGTGTAACATTTAATGCAGCCGAACCGTGTATTACAATGCCGTTATGTGATGACTTCCAAAGAGAAAAGCAAGCACACTCGGAATAAAGTATAATTTTCTTTTTTTAAATGTTTTTCGGATTTCATATCGCATTAACACCATATCCCAACGTGCATTGCGGCTAAACAATCCAATCACCGAGCTTCTAGCTGAGGATCTTGGGTAATCAGTTCAGTGGGTTTGTGGTGTGTATCGCAATGATGCTCGAAATGTCCCTTATAGGCCTACGTCTGTTTCCGGTGACTTTATTTTTAAATGTAGTTCCTGAGGAACGGCTAAAAAGCCAGAGATTATAGAATTAAACGATTAAATAAAAACAAGGATAATTGTGTGTTATTGTTGAGTAAATAACAGTGTGTTATTCAGAAAAGAATAACAAATTAGAAGGAAAAAAATATTTAAAAAATACAGATTTCATTATTCTGAGGCTCCGAGCCCCATTTATTTCACTCACAGACGGCAAAAAAAGTCCAACATTATACGATTTAAAATAAAAACAATAATCGTGGCTTGATATTGAGTAAGAACCAGTACGAACATGTTTTTATGAACCACACAGCTTCCGGTCTACCAAGACCCGACCGGACAAAACGTGGCGTATCATATGCACGCAAAACTCGGCCTCAGAACTCAATGGGAATGCTTAGCGTATCGTATACACGCAAAATCGGACTTCTGCGTATCTATTGCACGCATTTCCAATGTGTAAAGTCGTGTCATTTGTACGCAGACTGAAGAGAGTGCGTTGGCAAAAACAGCCCTTCCAAAAACAAGCTAAATATTCTTGAATCAAGTCAAATGTTCCTGTATCAAGCAAATAAATCTGCCAATGGGGTAAATGGGCCAACATTTGCTTGGCTAGAATTCTTAAAACTAGAATTAAAATCTAGCTACTGAAAGACCGTAATGGGCCTTGAAACTAGACAAAAATGCAAAATATAAGCACATTCTGCTTATTACAAGCTATGATTCCTGCATTCTTTAAGAAAGAATAACTTAAAATTAGTGTTTTGGTTGAGTTGACTAAGAATGTATTTCTTAAAGGGGACCTATCATGCAAAATGCACTTGTGTACGTCTTTTATACATGAACATGTGTCCCTGGTGTTCCAGGGAACTCACCAAGTGTCAGAAAACACAACCCTCTCTATTTTCCTCCATACCCAAATCTCTAAAAAAAGGGGCTGCAACGGATCTGATAAAAACTGATCCAGATTTGAACACTTCACTGACGTCAGGACGGTGGCGCTACGGCTATTGGGCCAACTCTCCACGTATCAGGGGAATGTGGGGTTGGGCCACGGCCGGCCATTGCCGCTCGAAAGCGCTGGAGACGCTGTAGTACATATGCCAGGCCTGTAAGTGGCGCTGTAGTCTGCCACAAAAGCAGTGAAGAAGACTTCCCGCCCATAGTTACCATGGTTACCCTTCTGTTTATTCTCCGCTGTGGCTTTTTTTCTCCCTCCCCGAGGCAAGCGTTTGCTCCCGCTGCTTTAATTCAATGCAATCCCTCCCCGTCGAGGCAAGCACTGTAATTCTCTCCGGTTAGTCCACCAGCAGATGACAAACACCCACCTCTCCGCCTCTTCCAAGGAACGAGGGGACCGTGCGGCAGAGTTTCAGTTTCAGTTTCTTTCGCCGGTCAAGTTGTCCGTTAAAGTTTAAATCTTCCGGACAAAATTAGAAAAGTGCCGGTCAAAGGTCTTCTTTGTTATTTATTGAGCTTTAAAACAAATGAATAACGACTCTATAGGCCTATAATAATATAATAAAACACGGAGGACGGAGATCTTTTTTTCTCCCCCTCTTGACTTGATCAGAGCACGGCTCCCCTCTCCTGCAGGGGGGCGTGGTCAGCTGCAGCTCACAGAATTAGCCCCGTAGACAGCAAACAGCACATAGAGCGAAATGAGGCATGGCTAAAATGCATGATCTGTTTGGTATTTTGAAAACAGAAACGTATAAATATACCTTATATAGGTATGGCCCTACAATATATCATTTAAATATAGCATGATAGGTCCACTTTAAATTAAGATTTATATTTAGCAAAGAAAGCTTACAATAAGAATCATTGGCTTTAATTGACACAATATATTAGTGACTTTGTCTTAAACTTAGAATGTAAATCTAAAATTAACTTTAAAAATCAGCAAATAAAGCTTACAATAATAATTAAATTCTTTAATTGGCATAATATATAAGTGCATTTGTCTTAAATTACATGTTACTTGTTAAACGCTTTTATCCAAAGCGACTTAAATACTCAATACTGTGGGCAATCTCCACAGGAGCAATTTGGGGTGAAGTGTCTTGCCCAGGGACACAACGACATGCTGACTGCAGTGGGGTTTGAACCTGCGCCACACGCCGCTCCAGTTGTCTCAATGGCAATGTGAAAAGTGAATAGACAGCTCTCGACAATGAATAAATATATGAAATGTAAAATTGATGTAATTTCATCAGATTCTTAAATTGAGAAGTTGTTTGATGGTTTATTTCGTAAAATAAGAAAAAATGAATCTGTTCCATGCAAACCAATACTTTAACTTGTTACTGGTTAAATCTAGCTCAATATAAGATAGAATATTTTAATGAGAAAAAGTAAGATATATTTTCTCAAAGTAAGAATACTTTTCTTAACCTGCAATGATAAACCTGTGAGTTGGATGTAAAAAAGTCAGAATCAATATAGATTTTTTTAATTTGAATGTAGATTCAGATTGAACATAGTAAAAAAAGTAAATGATAGTGTCCGTCCAAAAATGTGTTTTTACTTATAGTAAAAACCAGCCTTGAATGATGGGATAGTAGACTAAAAGCTTTAGGAATCAAAAATATAACATCTAATAAGTACCCTGTATCAAGATTGATGCAAAACAAGTGAAGTGTGACCTTTTTAGAGAGATTTAGAAAAAAAAAACACTTCTGGGGTCATTTGGGTGGATTTTCCTTATCTCTGGCCCCCCTCGGTAGATTTTGATGATTGACATCTCTTTTTAACTGTTAGAGCCAATAGAATCGAGGGGAAGTCCCTAAAATCCATCTAAACATTACCCATTGGTGAATGAGTGCTGCACAGCCAAAATGCCCAGGAACCGGAAGCTGCAATACACACTGGTGGATACCATTAGCAGCTAATAAATATTCACCTTGAGTTCTGTGCTAAGTGCGTTAGCATTTTTTCGCTCAGGGCTAATTTAGACGCTTCTTGTGAGACTTTGTTTCGGTAAAAATGATTAATATCTTCAGTTAGCTGAGTTTCTAACCGTTAAGTGAGTATGACACATTAATAGATGTTTAAATATTAAGAAGCCCTGAGACACAGTTTCATGAAAATACTACCCGCCAGACCCGGATTAGGGTCCTCTTGGGTTTAACAGGTTAAAGGGGACCTATCATGCAAAATGCACTTTTTTATGTCTTTTATAGATAAAGATGTGTCCCCGGTGTGTCAAAGAACTCACGCAGCATCAGAAAATAACACCCTCTCTCTTTTCCTCCTTACCCAACGGAGCTGATCCAGATTTGCGTCCGATATGACGTAATATCGGAAATGTAGGCTGGCTTTACACCCACGGGCCTATCAGAAACGTTTCTATCAGAAACAATGCCAGACTGTTTTGGACGTAATATGGTCGGTGCATGTTTACATTAGCATCGCTAACACTCAGAGCTAACCTGTACTGGAGAGAGCATGTGCAGCAGTATTTAGTTTAGACAGTAGGTTCCTGGTCCCGCATGAACTCAGTCCCCTCCTTTTTTCTTTTTTATCAATTTTTTAAAGCTTTATACCCAAATCAGCACTTTTGAAACAGGAAGTGAAATAGAGGGATATGAGGCATGGCTAGAATGGGTGATCTGTTTGGTATTTTGAGCAAACCACTTCATAGACATGTTTTTTATATTTTGTATATCTGAGACCTATGCTATTGCCTAAAAATAGCATGATAGGTCCACTTTAAGCAAAACATTCTTAACACGATTATTTGACGTTTCCCAGAAACAAGTTTTCTTTACTTTCTTAAAATTCATTTTTTGAAGTGCACCAGATCCAACTGTTTCCTGCTGCACAGGAAGGCATTTTACTTATATTTTGTTATATGGCTTTCCCTTAACGTTAGTGTGTATTAAGGAGCTCGATTCTTTCTTCTTCTTTTGCAGGAATGAATTTGTGGGACCATGAGAACCTTAAAAAACATACTGAAGAAAGACCACAGAGCTATAATGATTGTGATATAGTTGCTTCTGAATCAATTGAGGAAAAATCTTCAGCACTAAATGTTGAAGCATCACTGAAGGCAAGTTTCTTGAGTGGACTGGTAAAGGTTGAAGGATCAGCCAAATACCTGAACGATAACAAGACTTCCAAAAGTCAGGCCAGAGTAACACTGAATTACAAAACTACCACAAAGTTCCATGAACTGTCCATGAATCATCTTGGAAGAGACAATGTGATACATCAGTCTGTCTTTGATAAAGGAATAGCAACACATGTAGTTACAGGTATCCTTTATGGCGCTCAAGCCTTCTTTGTCTTTGACCGTGAGGTGTCTGTCAACGAGAACCATGAAGACATTCAGGGCAACTTGAAGGTGATGGTCAAGAAAATTAGCTCCTTTTCAATAGAAGGTGAAGGCTCGCTGAAAATGAAAGACAAGGACAAAGAAAATGTTGAGAAAATGTCCTGCAGATTCTTTGGAGACTTTTTGGTTCAGAAACCTCCGACATCCTTTCAGGAGGCAGTAGAGGTGTACCAAAGTCTGCCAAAGCTGCTGGGAGCCAACGGGGAAAACGCAGTACCAGTGAAGGTCTGTCTGTTGCCACTGACATGTTTAGATTCTTCTGCCACTAAACTTGTCCGTCAGATAAGTATAGGATTAGTTCAAAAATCTCAGAGTGTCCTGGAGGACCTCAGTGACCTGGAAATGAGGTGCAATGATGCACTGAGAACCCAAACTGCACAGCAGTTCCCACAGATTGGGAAAAAACTCAAAACCTTTAAACAGATGTTCTCCGAGTTCAAACTGAAATTCCAACGAACCCTGGCAAAGAAACTTCCATCAATCCGAGGAGGAGGAGAAGAAGAAGCTGTGCTCACAGAAATCTTGAGGAAGACATGTTCTTCTCCTTTCAACAGCAAGGACCTGAACGAGTGGATGGACTGTAAGGAGAGAGAAATATACACCGTGATGTCTCTGACCGACATGATGACAAACACCAAGATCATCTCATCTCAAACAGACCTGAACAAAGAAAGCTTCAAAGCAAAGCAGGCTGTGTGTTTTGTCTTCACCTCGCTGGGAAGTGATGAACCGTACCTCTCAACTTTATCAAACTACCTTAAACAAACACCCAAACCAGACGATACTCAAGATCCACACACTCCAGATCAATGGTACAACTCAAGAAGAGAAATGGAAGCAATGCGTCATAAAGCAAAGCTCTTCAGTGATTTTGCAGAGGCCAACAAGGAGAACAAGAACATCACATTCCTGACGGTGGGTTTAACAAACGAGACACAGAGAGGTGCCAGCATCTACCTTTATACAGACGGCTTTTCTGTCAATGAGGACTTTGAGCCGCCTTCAAAGCCTGCAACAGTAACAGGAATTGCTATATACCAGAACAGTGTGACGCTGAACATTTCTCCACCCAGATTTGTAGCAGAGGACATCACCTCCTACTCTGTTGAGTCCTTTGTCAGTGTAGAGGACGACTGGAAACAAAAGACAGCATCCAAAGCTGAAGAAGTCCCAGTGAGCGACCTGAGTCCTAACACAGAGTACATGTTCAGATGCAGGGCAGAGACACCAGCCAATGAAGTCAGTGGATCCATTCAAACCTTACCCTGCAGCCCTCCTGGAAAACCCAACGTTGAATCTACCCCATGTGAGATATCAGTCAGCTGGGAGAAACCTGCTGATCTCAGACAAGATGTCCACGTTTTGAGCTACATCGTGGAGTACGCCAAACAAGACAAACAGGTGAAAGAGGAAGATCTCCACTGGGAGCAAATGATGGCGGGAGCTGAGAAGGCGATCATTTCAGGACTTCAGCCTGAGACAGAATACGCTGTCAGGGTCAGGTGTGATTGTGGTGCAGCTGGAAGAAGCCAAGAAAGCATCGCAGTTAATGTCAGCACAAAAAAACCAAAATCTGCACAACTCAAAGAATTCCTCAAAAGTAAAAGCAAAAAGATCAATTCTGAATCTCCCTCAGTTTACAAACTGCCTCTGAGAGAAGAAGACATGGAAGTTGATGGATGCCGGAGGTACAACTTTGGCAAAGAAAGCATGAGTGAAAATCGTTCAATAATGCTTCTTGGAGCAACTGGATCTGGAAAGTCCACTCTGATCAATGGACTCATCAACTACATCGTTGGTGTAGAGTGGGAGGACGATTTCAGATTCAAGTTAGTTCACGAGGATCAGTCAAAATCTCAAGCTGAAAGCCAGACCTCTGAAGTCACTGTGTACAAAATCAACCACCAAGAGGGCTTTAAAATCCCTTTCTCTCTGACCATCATTGATACTCCAGGCTTTGGAGATACAAGAGGCATAACAAGAGACATTGAGATCACAGAACAGCTACGTAATCTCTTCTCTGCCAAGCGTGGCATCAGTGAAATTGACGCTGTGTGTTTTGTAGTTCAGGCTTCTTTAGCTCGGCTCACACCAACACAGCAGTATGTGTTTGATTCTGTGCTCTCAATCTTTGGCAAAGATGTGGAAGAAAACATCCAGGTTCTGGTGACATTCGCAGACGGCCAACTCCCACCAGTTCTAGAGGCAATCAAAGCTTCGGGCGTCCCTTGTCGTAAAACAAAAGACGGGCTGCCAGTACACTTCAAATTCAATAATTCTGCCTTGTTTGCACAGAACCAATCATCTGCTGCTGCTAACTTGAGTGGAGATGAGGAAGATGGAGGCTTTGACAAGATGTTCTGGAAAATGGGGGCGAAAAGCATGAATACCTTCTTTACCGCTTCTGCAAAGTTAACAACCAAAAGCTTGACAATGACAAAGGAAGTCCTCAGCGAAAGAAAGCGGCTCCAGACCTC
Organism: Trematomus bernacchii; assembly: GCF_902827165.1. Classification (NCBI taxonomy): domain Eukaryota; kingdom Metazoa; phylum Chordata; class Actinopteri; order Perciformes; family Nototheniidae; genus Trematomus; species Trematomus bernacchii. The sequence continues at coordinate 77,440 of NW_022987805.1, read as the reverse complement.
AATGGAAAATTTGCAAAAGCAGGTTAAAGTAGGGTTAGCCAAGCTTGAGGCGATAAAAGAGACCTCTGAACAACTTAAACAGCATGAAGCAGAGATCAACAGAAATAAGGATTTTAAGATCCCAATAGTTTATACAAAGCCTGTTAAAATAGACATATCTGGCTCTGGAGAGTTCATCACCAACTGTCAGGTGTGTAATGTCACCTGTCACTGGCCATGTATTTTTGCCAATGATGCAGATAAAATGAAGTGTTCTGCAATGGGACCAGATGGAAACTGTAAACAGTGTAAAGGCAAATGTCATTGGAGTAAACATTTTAACCAGAAGTACAGATGGGAGTATAAGGAGGTTAAAGAAATGCAAACATTGGATGATCTGAAAGAAAAGTACCTGGAAGCCTCAGAGGCTAAGGTAACTGTTCAGGAAGTGATCGACCAGCTGAATGCTGAATATAAGCGTCTTCAGGCTGAAGTGAGGGAGATAATGAAGAGGTCTGCTGAGTGTCTGAATAGACTAGGAGAGATCGCACTGAAGCCAAATCCTCTCTCCACTCCAGAGTACATTGACCTGCTCATTGAGGGAGAGAAATCTGAGGCCAAGTTAGGCTGGAAGCAACGAGTCGAGTACCTGATGGAGATGAGAGGACAAGCAGAGCTCATGGGTAAAGTAGGCAGAGGAGAAAACCTGCTTCAAAGTCCTGAGTCTCTAACTGAGCGCCCAGAGGAGACCGGTGGCATGTTTAAAAGACAAATGAGAGAAGGTTGTAAGTTGAACTGATCAAGGCCCAGGGAAGAAGGAAGCCAGAGGAACAGAGGAGTTAAGTCAGGATATTTTGTGTCTTCGAAAGGCATTTGTGATTTGCTGTTGATTTTTGTTGTTGTGTTGAAATGCGAAGGCAAAGTAATATTTTTCAGGCAAAGTTAATGAAACTGAAACAGTTTGAAGCCAAATATTTAGAGTACATTGACCTGCTTATTGAGGGAGAGAAACCTGAGGCCAAGTCAGGCTGGAAGCAACGAGTCCAGTACCTGATGGAGATGAGAGGAAGAGCAGAGCTCTTGCTAAAGTAAGGAGAGGAGAAAACCTGCTTTAAAGTGAAGAATCTTAAACTGAGGGCAACATCAAGACCAGCTCCAACTGAGACCAAGACAAGAGCTGAACATGATATCAAAGAAGAGACGTGTATATACAAAATTAAACAAGACAGGATAGTGAGTGATACTGATCAAGAGTCCTTGATGGCCAACACAACCAAGTGACCATGACACAAATGGTCATGGGTCATTTATTTTTATTTTCTGTTCTTACAAAGTTATCGTTTAACTATTTTTTTAATCATGAAGGATTATATTTTTTAAAGCAAGATGGTTCGTCTTGAAGAAATGCTGAAGGAGCAGCCGAGAGAAGCTCCTCCAGAGTCCACAGTGATCACAAATCCTTTTGATCAAAACCAAACCAAGACCAAACAGATGGCAGCAAGACCAAGAGGAGATCTATCAACAAACTGGAAGACGTCTGTGTTTTTATATCTGAGATGATCTCACCAACCCTGGGACCCATCTACTTCCTGTTTGGCATGTGTGTTGCTATGGACCAGGGGGAGGTGCTGCCCCGTGTGAGGCTGTTTGGATCAGCGGTTCTGTAGGAATATGAGAGAACCCGGTCCACCCAGCGCTGAGGTGGAATGCAGTTCAAAGTGAAATGTTGGACTCTTTACTTCACCACTCTACTCTTTACTCTTCTGCATCGGGTACCTTTATATTTATTACTATAGCTTCATTTTGATTATACTTTTACACACTTTTATCTATGTGAGATTTTAAATGCAGGACTTCTACTTGTAACAGTATCTATACAATGTGGTATTATAACTTTAACCAGAGTAAAGTATCTGAATACTTCTTCCGTCACTGATACAACACATGAAGTCCAAATAGACCCGCACTCAGAGCTCTAGTGTTAATCAATGAATTACAAAGCTTTATTGTTCTCCTGCACAAACATCTCCCTGCAGGAGCAATCTGCATGTTCTGTTTGACAGGAAGTAACATGTACCATGTGCATGAAATGTGAAAGTGTGATTGTTTTGTGCAGAAATCATTAACGTCCTGACACCATTACCACCAATGTAAAAGATTAAACCTGCAAGTTTATTAAAAGTGATGTTTATTTTCTATTATGATCATTTACAAATATCAGATTATTGCTAAATGTTTTTTCTGCTCTTCATGTTATTTTCTTTGAGATGTGTAACTCTACGTGAGTTTTGTTAATGATGGATTGTATTGCTGAGTGTCCTGAAATGATACGGTGGCTCCTGCTGGATGATGGAGACCTTTCTAAACGTTAAACAATAACTCAGACTAATGTCAAGTTTATTTTAATCAGAACAACAGATATGAGAATAAGGAGATTAAAGAAGATCTATCAACAGCTGAAGGGAAAAAGTATAACTTTTAAATATTGTATTTTTCACATAAAGTTTGAATTTATTTCCATTGTAATCGTTTTACTCTGTTGTTGTTTTAACCGGGTTATCAGCTTCCTGCTTATTTTACATTTTTTATTTACTATTAGTTTAATATTCTTTGAGTTTTAAAAACATTATACCTGATCCTGATGTGTATTGATTAACATTTACAGACAGATGGAGAAATCATTCATTAACAATAAATAAATGTCATTTTGTCTCAAATGTTTCTGGCCTTCTTTATCTCCTCGTTTCAAAGTCTCTAAAACATTTACCCAAATACTGAAGTTCAGTTTAGAGGTACTTTTACTTTACTTGAGTATTTCCATGTTACTTTATATGTTACCTCTCCAAGTTAGATTTCAGAAAATCACTAAATCTCCATGTAATCACTAAAGAAGAACATGATTAGACTGATTGCAGAGTCATTACAATGAGCAGAACATAATGTTAACCTCCAATAGTGTGTCTGACCCTGCAGTGTAAACGCTCCCTCACTTTAGATCTGAGATTGTATTGAAGGGTAGCCCCTTGAGATGTAGCATCTCATTTTCCAGTGGTCCTAAAACATAAATACACAAATTATAATAAATAAATCTGGTTTTATTTATTATAAAACCAGCTCCAGAGGACCCTAATCCGGGTCTGGCGGGTAGTTTTTTCACAAAACTGTGTCTCAGGGCTTCTTAATATTTAAAAACCTATTAATGTGTCATACTCACTTAACGGCTAGAAACTCAGCTAACTGAAGATATGAACCATTTTTACCGAAACAAAGCACAAGTCTCACAAGAAGCATCTAAATTAGCCCTAAGCGGAAAAATGCTAACGCACTTAGCACAGAACTCAAGGTAAAAATACCCTTATTACTTATCGTAACTGCACATAAAAGATATCCGATTGAAGCTGAGATTCCACAGATTCTATAGGTATTGGTATCATCACTGAGCAATCAGAACTTGCGACAGGGGAAGCAAACACAGACATCACAACACGTAGCATCACGGAGCATTCACGGAGATATTCTCACTTTAGCTTTTGGTTTGTGATCAAAAGTCGTGTTCAATGGCATTAAAACGATAAAAACGCGGCTGAAGGTTAATCTAATGTGTCTGTCACTTTGAAAAAATTATTGATAATCCATAATTCCAATTTTATGTAAAAATCGGAGATTTTAAATTAGCTGCTAATGGTAGCCACCAGAGTGTATCGCAGCTTCCGGTTCCGGGGCATTCTGGCTGCGCAGCACTCATTCACCAATGGGTAATGTTTAGATGGATTTTTGCATCAATCTTTATACAGGGTACATATTATATGTTATAGTTTGGATTCCTAAAGCATTTAGTCTACTATCCCATCCTTCAAGGGTGGTTTTCACTACAAGTATAACAACATTTTTGGACGGACACTATCATTTACATTTTTTTACTATGTTCAATCTGAATTTACATTAAAATAAAAAAAATCCATATTGATTCTGACTTTTTTACATCCAACTCACAGGTTTATCATTGCTTTGAGAAAAAATATTATGCATTTACCCCTTTTAAAAGGGAAGATATAGTCATTTGTTCTGGGAATGTCACTTTCGAGCCTGAGACCAGAAAAACAGGCTCAGGGTTTAACTGGTTAAAGGAATAAATGTAATATTAAAGGGGACCTATCATGCAAAATGCACTTTTGTACGTCTTTTCTACATGAATATGTGTCCCTGGTGTTCCAGGGAACTCACCAAGTGTCAGAAAACACAACCCTCTCTATTTTCCTCCATACCCAAATCTCTAAAAAAGGGGCTGCAACGGATCTGATAAAAACTGATCCAGATTTGAACACTTCACTGACGTCAGTAAAGTGGCGCTACGGCTATTGGGCCAACTCTCCACCTATCAGGGGTTGGGCCACGGCCAGCCATTGCCGCTCGAAAGCGCTGGAGACGCTGTAGTACATATGGCCTGTAAGTGGCGCTGTAGTCTGCCACAAAAGCAGCTAAGAAGACTTCCCGCGCATATGGTAACCATGGTTACCCTTCTGTTTATTCTCCACTGTGGCTTTTTTTCTCCCTCCCCGAGGCAAGCGTTTGCTCCCGCTGCTTTAATTCAATGCAATCCCTCCCCGTCGAGGCAAGCACTGTAATTATCTCCGGTTAGTCCACCAGCAGATGACAAACACCCATCTCTCCACGGTCCGATCGCCCCCCAAACTTTGCTTGTATATCATCGGTCCAGCCCTCAACAGCTCTACGTCAACTATGGGGTTTCTTCAAATGCCGTTGCCATGGCAACACAATGCTCGCCATGAAACACGGTTTTCTCATAACTTCAGTGAAAATGCTTCAAACGGCCCAAAACTTCACAGGTTTGGTAACGGTGCAGCCATCAACGCATCTAAGCGTATTATGGGGTGTCATCAAATGCCGTTGCCATGGTGACAGATCATTCGCCATCAAGTTAGTTCAAAAGTTTGCAGTTCAAATATTCTGCTGCTTTTCCAAGCCTTTTTACTTTCTTTTCTTCACTCAACACACATTCAAGCCCCCAGAGTTCATGTATCATTTCAATCTAAATTCTTCACTTTCTTCTTACACATTACATTTCAGCATAGCAGTTTAGCGTCAGCTTTTCAGCATAAAGCATTCCCACTGGCAATTTCTTCAGGAATTGCATTCTCTAGTTATAACAATAATTTGAAAAATATTAAAGCTGCACACAGCGTTGAATGGGCCCTAGCCTCCCATGCTATTCGGCCGGCTTGCCAGTCTAGACTTCATGTGTCCATCTGACACCAATATGCTTTTTCTGTGCGTTTGACCATGCTTCCTATGCCTACCAAATTTCATAGCTTTCAATTAAAGTTTTTTAAAACATTTCCGGAGTTGGGAAAATTAATGCATTTTCCTAAATATTTCAATATAAAAAAAAACTCTGGGATCAAATAAAAAAAATGCTTTAAAAAATAAACAATTTAACACAAAATGTGAGTGAAACTCAGGGCTCACATTGCAGTTTGGAAGCAGTACGGAGAAAAAAAAGGCTTTGAAAAACGAAGTTAAAAGAATTCACTTCTTCAGGTCAAGACAAAAGCCCCAAGAGACATTTTTTAGTCAATCAATCAATCAATGTTTATTTATATAGCCCAATATCACAAATGTTACATTTGTCTCAGTGGACTTCACAGTTTGTACAGAATATCAGTATGACAATACGACACACTCTGTCCTTAGACCCTCACATCGTACAAGGAAAAACTTCCAGAGAAAACCCACAGTTTAAAGGGGAAAATGGGAGAAACCTCAGGGAGAGCAACAGAGGAGGGATCTCTCTCCCAGGACGGACAGACGTGCAATAGATGTCTTGTGTAAATCGAAGAGATAATACATTTTACAGCGTAGGTAGACCAAATGTTTGGAAATGCATGTGTCTATAATAAGAAGATAAATCCACGAGGATATCCATCCAGGACTCAAGATCCAGGACCACAGCCACGACTCGCGATCCAGGGCTCGCGATCCAGGACTCAGGACCACAGCAACAGGATCAGCCACGACTCAGGATCCCGGCGTAGATAGACACCAAAAAGAAATTTGGGGGAAGCTGGGTTATTGGGAACATGAGGTACAGAGAGAAGGAAGAAGTAAGGTGTCCCCCGACAATCTAAGCCTATAGCAGCAAAACTAGGGGCTGAATCTAATCAGCCCTAACTATAAGCTTTATCAAAAAGGAAGGTCTTAACCTGTTAAGCCCGAGAGACCCCGGTACCGGGGCACTGCCGCAACATCTTGCAGGAAACAGTGTCTGAGGGCATGTTCATTTAATAAACTATGAATGTTTTATATCCATGTAACGGGAAGAAACTCATCTAACTGATCTTTTTTTTTTTTTTTTCAAAAGAAAACCCACAATGCTAACACTGAGCCTCTGAATTAGCAATGAGCGAAAAATGCTAACAGATTACTGCACCGAAAATCACTCACAAAACCTTATTATTTATCTTTTCACCACATCCATGACATCGATTCACATCGTGAGGTGACACAGAATCTAGGGGTACCCTCATTATCACTGAATTATACGGATTTGCGACGTTATAAACAAAAACAGACATCAAAACAGGTGACGCAAGGTAGCTAAAAATGCTAAAAAGGTTACCTTGGCTCTGTAGTCTCTCCAAAGTGGTCTTCAATGGCATTAAAACGATAAAAACCCTGCTGAAGTTAATCCATAGGTTAATCCAATGTGTCTGTGTCCCTTTGAAATGATTTCTGATAATCCATGACCAATAAAATGGATAATCCATGCTATTCCGTTTCAGGGTCAACAATGCCCTCTCAGAGCCCCAGACCATCAGTACAGGAGCTCCCCAGGGTTGTGTGAGCTCCCCGGTCCTCTTCACACTGTACACAAACGACTGTACGAATATCCACCCGGAGAACTATATAATCAAATTCTCAGATGATACAGCCATCCTTGGCTTAACCTGTTACGCACCGCCCCCCCGGTACCGGGCGGATAAACGCGCCATTTGCAGGAAACAACGTCTAAGGAATCTTAATATTTAATAAACTATGAATGTTTTATATCCATGTAACGGGAAGAAACTCAGCTAACTGATCTTTTTAATTTTTATTTCCAAAAAAAAAACACAATGCTAACACATTAGCCACGAGCGAAAAAATGTAACCTAAAATGGCACCTAAACTCACAATAACTCCCTTATTACTCATCCTAGATGCACAGCTAACCACTCGTTTTGCATCACCTGGAGACACAGAATCTGGGGGTGCCCACCTCAACACTCAGTGATAAACATTTGCGACGCTATAAACGAAAGCGTACATCATAACATGTGGAGCTAGGTAGCTAGAAACGCTAACATGGCTTACCTTGGTCAAAACTGGTCTTCAATGGCATTAAAACGATAAAAAAACGATGCTGCAGTTAATTCATAGGTTAATCCAATGTGTCTGTGTCCTCTTTGAAATGATTTCTGATAATCCATAAGCAATAAAACTGCTTTTTCGTTTCCAAATGTCAGAGCGAGAGATCGGTCCACTCTGCTGCAAAATGACATGCGCGAAGCACCCACCTCTTCTCTTCACAACGTGTGTGTGTGGGGGCCTCCCCCTTCGATTCTATTGGCTCTAACGGTCAGAAAGAGGTGTCAACCATCAAAATCGAGCAAGGGGGGCCAGAGATATGGAAAAAAAAAAAATGTTCACCCAAATCACCTCAGAGGTGCGGTGGTTTTGGCTAAACCTCTCTAAAAAGGTCAAATGTCACTTGTTTTACATCAATCTTGATACAGGGTACTTATTATATGTTGTACTTTGGATTCCTAAAGCTTTTAGTCTACTAACCCATCATCCAAGGGTAGTTTTCACTATCTGTAAAAAATAATTTTTGGACGGACACTATAATTTACAGTTTTTTACTATGTAAAATCTGAATTTTCTTTAAAATAAAAAACATCTATATTGATTCTGACACGTCTACATCCAACTCACAGATGTAACCTTGCTTTGATAAAAGAAATTATTCATATAACCCTTTTAGTAGTTAAGTTGTAGTCATTTGTTTTGGGCATGTCATTTTCGAGCCTGAAACATGAAAAACAGGCTTGGTGCTTAACAGGTTAATGCACAAAGGCAGCAGTTCATCGGCTTATCACTCTGAAATAGAGAGATTTGTACAGTGGTGTGATTTTAACCATCTAGTGCTGAATGTGAAGAAGACTGAGGAGATGGTGTGGGACCCAAAGGCAGTGGGTGACCTTAGGCCGGTGGTTATCCACGATGAACCCATAACTCAGGTCAGCTTCTATAAGTACCTTGGTGTCCATCTAGATAATACACTCAGCTGGAAGGCGCATGTTCAAGGTCTGTGCTCTAGACTTCAACAGCGGTTGTACCAGAAGTTCATGTTACTGTTCCATCATGCAGTGTTGGAGAGCATCATGAGGTATGGTATCACTGCCTGGTATGGTAACTTGACAGTGCAGTCAAAGTCACAGATCGCAGACTGCTATGAAAATTATGGGGGTTAAAAAACACCCATCTCTCCAAAACATATACGAGCAGTCCATTATCAGACAGGCAAAAATAATTGTGTCTGATCCCACCCACATACTCCACCCAGAATTCCAGTTCCTACCTTCTGGTAGAAGATTCAGGGTTCCCAGGAGCAGGCTGAACCGCTATAAGCACTCATTCCTACCTATGTCGATTAAGCTTCTTAACATTCACATGAAATGAAATGTAGTCAAATGTAATGAAATGTACTTTTTAAATGTTGGCCATGAGGGTTGTGCAATCGGTCGCCATTGTCAGTATGTGCGTCTGTGTATTGTGTTTGTTCAAACGGTGTATGACTGATGATATGTGTATGTCTCTTAATGTCCACTATGTTTGTATATGTACATGTATGCGGAACTGCAGGACGGAGTCCAGAACAAATTTCCTTACGGGGACAATAAAGTATATCGTATCGTATCGTATGTAGATGTCAGAGCTAGAATGTAGCTTCACTCTAATGCAAAATTCCATGCGCAAAGCCCCCACCTTTTCGTTTCACAATGAGTGTGTGTGGGGGACTCCCCCTTCGATTCTATTGGCTCTAACGGTCAGAAAGAGGTGTCAACCATCAAAATCGAGCAAGGGGGGCCAGAGATATGGAAAATCCACCCAAATGACCCCAGAAGTGGTTTCTTTTTGCTAAATCTCTCTAAAAAGGTCAAATGTCACTTGTTTTGCATCAATCTTGATACAGGGTACTTATTATATGTTGTACTTTGGATTCCTAAAGCTTTTAGTCTACTAACCCATCATCCAAGGGTAGTTTTTACTATAAGTAAAAAAGAATTTTTGGACGGACACTATAATTTACAGTTTTTTACTATGTAAAATCTGAATTTTCTTTAAAATAAAAAACATCTATATTGATTCTGACTTTTCTACATCCAACTCACAGGTTTATCATTACTTTGAGAGAAAAGATTATTAATTTAACCCTTTTAGAAGGGAAGATATGGTAATTTGTTCTGGGAATGTCATTTTCGAGCCTGAGACCTGAAAAACAGGCTCAGGGCTTAACAGGTTAAGCACACTCTTAAAAACGGATAGGGTGTCTGCCGCCCGAACACAAACTGGAAGATGATTCCACAAATGTGGAGCTTGATAAGAAAAGGCTCTGGCTCCCATTGTACTTTTAGAGACTCTAGGAACAACCAACAACCCTGCATTCTTGGAACGCAATGCCCTAGTAGGACAGTAGGGTATAATGAGTTCTTTAAGTTAAGATGGCGCCTGCCCATTAAGGGCTTTGTAGGCGAGAAGAAGAATTTTAAATTCTATCCTGTGTTCTATAGGGAGCCAGTGTAAGGCAGCCAGAACAGGAGTAATGTGGTCCCTTTTCCTAACTCTGGTTAGTACACGTGCTGCAGCATTTTGAATCAGCTAAAGCGACTTAACTGACTTCTTGGTACACCCTGATAATAAAGAGTTACAATAATCCAGCCTTGAAGTAACAAATTCATGGACTAGTTTCTCTGCATCGTTTTGAGGCAAGATATGCCTGATTTTTGCAATGTTACGTAGATAAAAGAAGGCGGTCCTTGAAATTGATTTTATGTGGGCGTTAAAGGATAAATCCTGATCAAATATTACACCAAGATTCCTTACAGTCTCACTGGAGGCCAAATGAATGCCATCCATAGTTAATATATCTTTAGATAGTTTGTTTCGTAGAGTCTTTGGGCCGTGTTTAACATCAAAAAGTTTAAAGTCATCCACGTTTTTAAGTCCTTGAGGCAGTCTTGAATTTTATTTAGATGATTAGTTTCATCAGGCTTGATTGATAAATATAGTTGAGTATCATCCGCATAACAATGGAAATGTACAGAATGATTCCTTATAATATTGCCTAAGGGAAGCATATATAATGTGAACAAAATAGGTCAAATCAAATCAAATCAAATCAGGTTTTATTTATAAAGCACATTTAAAAGCGATTTTTGGTCGAGCCAAAGTGCTGTACATGTAATAAAAAAACACATTATTACAAAACACAATAAACGACAATAAATTACAACAGATATAACTATAACAGATATAAAACACACGGAAAAGTCAGTAGTCATGCTCCGCTCTAATTAGAAGGCCAGAGAGAAGAAATGTGTTTTTAATGTGGATTTAAAAACCCCTAGGGTCTGGGCCGACCTCACATGGAGGGGCAAAGTGTTCCAGAGCCTAGGGCCAGCTGCTGCGAAGGCTCGGTGCCCTCGGGTTTTTAGCCTGGTCTTGGGCACTACCAGCAGCAGCTGGTCAGCAGACCTTAAAGCTCTGGCTGGGGTGTAGCGCTGGAGCAGTTCAGTTATATAGGCCGGAGCCAGCCCATTTAGGGCTTTAAAAACAAATAAAAGGAGTTTAAAATCAATTCTGAGCCGAACTGGAAGCCAGTGTAGTGAGGCCAGAATAGGGGTGATGTGGTCGCGCTTTTTGTGACCAGTCAGTAAACGTGCAGCCGCGTTTTGGACTAGCTGTAAGCGTTTGATTGAGGCCTGGTCCATACCCACATACAGAGCGTTGCAATAGTCCAGTCTCGAGGTTACAAAGGCGTTGATAACCCTTTCCAAGTCTTTAAAAGATAAATACGACTTGGTTTTAGCCAATAGTCTTATTTTAAAAAAGCAGGATTTTACTACGGTGCTAACCTGCTTGTCAAATTTAAAAGTGCTGGTGAATGTCACTCCAAGGTTCATGACCGAGGGGAGGATGTTTTTATTGAGAGAGCCCAGAATATCAACCGGAGAGGCTGGAGGTTGCGGTCCAAAAAAGATGACCTCGGTCTTGCTCTCATTGAGGTTGAGAAAGTTATTGCTCAGCCAGGATTTAATCTCTGCTAAGCAGTCCATCAGCTGCTGTAATGAGTGTGTGACATTTGCTTTTAGAGGCAGATATATCTGTACATCGTCGGCGTAGCAGTGGAAGGGAATGTTATGTTTTGTGAGTATTGAACCTAGGGGCAGTATGTACAGTAGGAAAAGGATGGGGCCCAGAATCGAGCCTTGGGGAACCCCACAGGTAAGAGGGGCTTTGGCAGAGGAGAAGGCACCTAGCTGTACCGAGAAGCTACGGTCTGTCAGGTAGGACCTGAACCATGCAAGGGCAGAGCCTGTGATGCCAGCGGACTGTTCAAGCCGTGACAGCAGGATGCTATGGTCCACAGTGTCAAAGGCAGCTGTCAGGTCTAACAGCACCAAGACAGCTGGGCTGCCTGAGTCGGCGGCTAGGAGCAGATCATTAAAAACTCGTAAAAGAGCTGTTTCAGTGCTGTGCATGGGTTTGAAGCCGGACTGGAACTTTTCATGGATTCCATGCGTGGTTAAAAAAGACTGCAGCTGGGCGTAGACTACTCGCTCCAGGGCTTTAGATAAAAAAGGTAGCTGGGAGATGGGCCTAAAATTTGCGAGAATGGAGGGGTCGAGATTTTTCTTTTTAAGGAGTGGCTTAACCACGGCGTGTTTGAAGGCAGCTGGGACACATCCTGAGGTAAGAGAGGTGTTTAAAAGTAATAAAATACTTGCTCCAACTGATTCTAAAACATCTCTGAGAAGGCGAGAGGGAATGCTGTCTGAGGTGCAGTTTGTCGGCCGCAGGTGCTTGACTACATCCGAGAGAGAAGAGAGGGATACAGGCTCAAAGTGGTCGAGGACAGCAGGGCACAGAAAAGGAGCAGGATCTGGGGTAGCACTAGTGTGGGCTAGCCTAAGAGCAGATACCTTTTCGATAAAAAATTTAAGAAACTTATCACAGAGAGAAGTCGATGGGACAATAGAAGAAACATCACAGGGATTAATGATCGAGTTGAGGACATTAAAAAGAACCTGAGGTTTATGGCTGTTTTTGGAGATTAACAGAGAAATGTGCTCTGTTTTGGCTGCTTTGACTGCCGTCTGGTAGTCAGAAAGGCAAGCACGAAGGATTTCTAGGGAGACATGGAGTTTATCCTTTTTCCATTTTCTCTCTGCACGCCTACAAGCGAGTCTAAGATCACGAGTACAGTCATTGAGCCACGGCTCTGATAGAACTTTGGTGCGTCTAAGCGTAAAAGGAGCAACAGAATCCAGTATTAGTGTACATGTCGAATCAAACATGGAGATAAGCTCATCAGCATTAAAAGCACAGTTCACATCTAATTTATAGATCGGAGAAGCATTAAAAGCATCGGAGAACTGTGAGGCAGTCAAGGGGTTAATCGAACGCAGACGACGCGCCGGGGCACGTGATTCGACTCCTGCGGAAGGGATGGAGGTTGTAAACAGAACCGGTAAATGGTCTGAGAAACGCGTTACTGCACATATTTCATCCACAGATACAGACAGTCCAAACGATAATACTAAGTCCAAAGTGTGTCCTTTTTCATGTGTTGGGCCAGCCACTGACTGAACGAGACCAAAGGAATCAAGGAGATTTAAAAAGTCCCTAACCAGAGGTTTGGACTCGCAACACACATGGACATTGAAGTCTCCGGAAATCAAAACACGATCATATTTCACCATGATGCCGGACAGAAAGTCAGAAAAGTCATTTATGAAATCCTTATTACACTTTGGCGGACGATACACGACTGCGCAGAGTATAGGCGAGGCCGGGTTCAGTTCAAAGAGCTGCAACTCAAAGCTGGCATAGCTAGATACAGGGTGAAGCATTCGGCATTGGAAGTTAGCTCTAAACACTGATGCTATGTCCCCACCATGGCCAGTGGCACGGGGGGAGCTGAAGAATGTACAGTCAGGAGGAAGAAGTTCAGAGAACGGTGTATACTCGCCAGCGTGAGCCCAGGTCTCCGTCAGGAACATAAAATCCAGTTTACGAGAGGTGAAGAAGTCGTTTAGCAGGAACGTTTTGTTTGCTATCGACCTAGCATTTAGCAAAGCCATGCAAAGTTTTCGCTCCGGGCTAGCCGAAGGTGTAGTGCGTCTCAGCTGACGAAGATGTCCGTGTTGAACGCCGCGCGGGCCGGGAGCAGTCAGTCGGGGAGGAGGAGCTGCCAGCGGGCCCCTCAGAGTCCGGAGCTCCGGAAAAACGGGGCGAATCCACCGATCCCTCACTTGGCGTGCAGCAGGAGGGCCGTGACATCCGAGGCGTGGATAATTCACGGAAGAAGCCGTCAGGTATGCCTTCAGATGGACCAGTGCACCACCACGCTTTCCCCGTCGTCGAAAGCGCTTTCGGCGAGGCAGGATGCAGTGTGACCTGCGCAGGTAGGTGGGGATATCCGACAGTAGAGGGGGGGGAGACGATTTATGGTTGCCAGATGTCGGTGTGGGCAGCAATATCAACTCCAGTGAGGGTCTGAGGTGGAGGAGAGCTTGGCGATCATAAACTAGCAGAGCAGAGACATTCTGACAAACATAAAACAAAAACAGGACAGCTAAAGTTAGAGAGCTTAGCGAGCGGCGAGCCGACACAGGCGCCATCTTGAATCACGTCACGTCTGAACGACGTCAAGTCCAAGCACTGAGCCCTGTGGCGCTCCATGGCTAACTTTGGTTTGCATGGAAGATTCATCGTTGACACACACAAACTGAGAGCGTTCAGATAGATAGGACCTAAACCCGCCTAAAGCAGTTCCCTTTATGCCAACTAAGTGCTCTAGTCTTTGCAATAGGATATCATGGTCGATAGTATCAAATGCAGCACTGAGATCGAGTCAGACAAGAATAGAGACAAGTCCTTTGTCTGAGGCTATTAGAAGGTCATTTATGACTTTAACCAGAGCTGTCTCTGTGCTATGATGTGTTCTAAAGCCAGACTGAAAATCTTCAAATAAATCATTGTTTTTTAATTAATCACACAACTGTTTTGTGACTGCTTCCTCAAGCATTTTCGAGAGGAACGGAAGATTAGAAACAGGTCTATAGTTGGCTAAAACCTCTGGATCGAGGTTGTGCTTTTTGAGAAGTGGTTTTATCACTGCTAATTTGAATGATTGTGGAACATAGCCTGATAATAAAGACATATTCATAATATTTAATAAACAAGTGTTATTTAATGGAAAAACTTAATTTAACAGCTTAGTTAGAATTGGGTCTAAGATACACGCTGATGGTTTAGAAGAAAGAATCATTGAATTAAATTGTTCAAGGTTTATGGCTGGAAAAGCATTCTAATTTACTATCTAGTGTAATATTAGAACTTACGTGTCCGGGAGCTGTTGATAACACTATACTGGTCAAAGGCAAGAGGTCATTGATTTTGTTTCTAAGAGTAACAATTTTATCGTTAAAAAAGCACATAAAATCATTACTACTGAGTGCTATGGGAATAGAAGGCTCAGTAGAGCTGTGGCTCTCTGTCAGCCTGGCTACAGTGCTGAAAATAAATCTTGCATTATTCTTATTCTCATCTATTAATGAAGAGGAGTAAGCTGCTCTCGCTTTACGCAGTGCTTTCTTATATTCATTGAGAGTAATATGCCAAATTAAACGAGATTCTTCAAGTTTAGTGGAACGCCATATCCTTTCAAGTTGTCTCGACTTTTGCTTTATTTTGCGGATTTCGGCATTATGCCATGGAGCTAATCTATGTTGTTTTATTTTCTTCTTTTTCAAAGAAGAAACAGAGTCTAATTGTATTCGCAGGGCATCTGTAGCACTATCAACAACATGATCAATTTGGAGTGGTGTACATTTTGTATAAGTTTCCTCCCTTACATGCAGACATGCTATCGAGTTAAGTATTGATAGAATCTCTTCCTTAAATTTGGCTATAGCGCTAACAGATAGGTTTCTGCTGCAGGAACTTTTGACTAATGGTTTGTAGTCTAGTAACAATACTTCAAAAGTTACTAAGAAATGGTCGGATAAAGCAGGATTATGCGGTTCGACTAATAGTTGCTCAATTTCAATACCATAAGTCAGAACAAGGTCGAGAGTGTGATTATAACAGTGGGTTGGTTTATTTACACTCTGACGGAAACCAATAGAATCTAATATAGAGTTAAATGCAACAGTAAGGCTATTTTTATCATCGTCAACATGAATATTAAAGTCACCTACCATAATTACTTTATCTGTTTTAAGTGCCAAAGTTGATAAAAACTCAGAGAATTCTGATAAGAATTCTGAATAAGGACCTGGTGCACGGTACACTGTAACAAATAAGATTGGCTGCAAAGACTTTCAAAAGAGGTATAATTTAATTTTGGTTTAGTATTGATAAGTAAACTTGAGTCAAAGATGGCTGCAACTCCACCTCCTCGGCCTGTGCCTTTAAAGTCCACTTGTTATACACATTTTGGGTGAATATTGTGCACGTAGGTCAAACGTACAGTTACGGCTGCTTCTTTAAAGTTGTTTAGGGGCCCCTCAAAAAAAAGATCTTCACAGCACTCAAATGATAATAGCAGTAAACCAAGTGTATCACTGTTAATGCGTACGCCAAGCATTCTTAAGCCTTTAAAGAAGTATTTCCTGTTAGTGGCGAACACAGCATTCCACAAAAGCGCACAAGCTTCGCAATTTAAAGAATGTGAGTGAAACTCAGGGCTCACATGGCAGGTTGGCTGGAGTACAAGAAAAACAAAAGGCCTGGAAAACCGAAAGTGTAAGAATTCACTTCTTCAGGTCACGAGAACCCAAGGTTGTCACGCACACCCAAGGTTCTTTTACATATGTTTTATCAATAATGTCTACCAGCAGATGAAGTTCTGCAAAATCACAACATATTCAGTTGAAAATTGTCCTTGTCTCAGAGTTTGCATAACAAATGTCACTCCTCACCTTGATATAGCGCAAGATCATATTTTGAGCAGAAATGTTGTCTTATGTTGCAAGCTGGTAGACCAATGTCCAACATTGTCTGAAGCCACTTAAGATTGATAACAAATCCTAAAACTGGCAAAATAAAACACAAAAGAAACACACTAAATACAAAATTGCCAACTTCTTGTGGGTTTTAAGACAAAAGCCCCAAGATACTTTTTTAAGTCTATTTGTTTTACACATTTTGTGTGAATATCGTGCACGTAGGTCAAACGTACAGTTACGGCTGCTTCTTTAAAGTGATGTGGGGGCCACAAAAGAAAAGGATCTTGCACCAAACTAAAATAATCATAACAGTAAACCAAGTTTATCCCTGTTAATGTGTTTGCCAAGCATTCTTAAGCCTTTAAAGAAGTATTTCCTGTTAGTGGAGAACACAGCGTTCCACAAAAGAGCACAAGCTTCGCAATTTAAAAAATGTGAGTGAAACTCAGGGCTCACATGGCAGGTTGGCTTGAGTACAAGAAAAACGGCTGCCGAGACATTTTTGCTACGCCCAATGTGCGTGAACACTATTTCCTGTTAATGGCAAACAAAGCGTTCCACAAAAGAGCACAAGCTTTGCAGTCTGCCAAGGGGTATATCTTAACATTGAGTTAACCAAATATGAAGGATATCTGGTTTACCTGCCAAGAGCTGTAAACTAAAGTCTGGCAACATTAACTTCACTGCACCCGCCTGAGGAATGTCTTGATTATGGGAGACAAATGGAGGAGTCTCCACCGCCCATCACCCCCCCTATCACCTCTGACCCCTAATTTCCACCGGGTCCGTATATACACACACACAAACTAATTTTGCAGACCCTATCCCTCCGTAGTCTTTCAAGTAGGAGGAGAAATGCCAGCGTTCTCCTCCGGTTTACAGGCACTGTGTAAATTATATATATAGAATAATTATGATGATGAATGCATTTTTTTACCACTAAAATACAGAAACACATCTTTGATTCATATCGTTTATAACTGGAATATTACAGTTATTATTAACTTTGTCTGTACAAAGTAGCCTGTCCAGGAAATATGCCCAAATCAACAAAAACTGCGAGCCTGCATGCACGACGCTCCGCTTCTGAAACGCTTCTGAAACGCTTCTGGAACGTGCCCGGTGGGTTATGACGCTAGAGGAGGTCGTACCAAAACTGCGGCGCAGCCGTAACGCGACGCAGACGGACCCGGTGGAAACTAGGGGTGAGGTTAGGGTTAGGGTTAGGGTTAGGGTTAGGGTTAGGGTTAGGGTCTTCCTTCACCCCACAGCTCTGTCTACTCTCCGTTCACCCTTTCACCCTCGCCCACCCTCCAGGAGATCGCTGAACACATGAAGGAGATACAGAGGGTTGGCACCAATGAAATGCTCCTCTCGAGCTCTGTTCCTAAATATTTATAGACCACCCAAATACTGTGCAAGCTTTTTTGATGACTTTACTGAACTGCTGTCCATAGTGTGTATTGACTTTGACCGTCTAGTCATTGTTGGTGATTTTAACATTCATGTTGACAACCCCCAGGACAGAGGGGCTGAAGAACTGTTTTGTGATCTTGATAACTATGGACTGACTCAGCATGTGACGGAGCCCACGCACAATACGGGGCACACTCTGGACTTAATTATCTCAAAGGGTCTGAATATCTATACGGTTGTGGTGACTGATGTTGCACTCTCTGATCATTCCTGTGTTTTCTTTGAGAGCTCTATTTCTGTTCACAAAAATGTTCAGAAAGAGGTAACCACAAAGCGATATTTAACAGAAAATACTAGGGAAATGTTTACTCAGAATTTTTCTTCCACACTTGCCCCTGCTACATCTCAGTAAATGAGCTAGTAGATCATTTTAATTCAAAAATTAAAAATGTTATAGATGCCATTGCTCCAACTCAGGTAAAGGAAGTGATTGGCAAGAAAATATCTCCATGGAGAAAGGCCATGACCGTGAGAACAGAAAAAAGAGAGTGTCGAAAAGCTGAACGTATTTGGCGAAAAACAAATCTCCAGGTTCATTTTGAAATCTATAAAGAGAGACTTGACTTTTATAATTTGGAATTGAAAATGCACGACAGTCTTTCTTCTCTGACATCATTACCAAAACCAAAAACAACGCACGTGCCTTGTTTGCTACCGTCGACAGACTAACTAACCCCCCAGTGTCAGTAGCCTCTGAATTTCTGTTCACCAGGGCCTGCAATGATTTTGCCTTCTTCACTGACAACATTCAGAAAATCAGACAAGCAGTCAGTGCCTCTGCATCAGGTACAGCAAATGTGTTGTCCCTGTGTCCACCTAAAATCAATTCAGACATCATGACACAATTCCATCAGATTAATGATAAAAACCTAGAGGACATTATTCAACTTCTGAAATCCTCCTCCTGCTGCCTTGATATTATTCCAACAGGATTTTTATTCCTTGCATGGCCTCAGATCTACTTCATATAGTAAACAAGTCTCTTCACTCAGGTGTTTTTCCACAGGCCCTGAAAACTGCAGTCATCAAACCGCTCTTAAAAAATTATAATCTAAATGCTTCAGTAATGAACAATTACAGGCCCATATCAAACCTGCCATTTCTAGGTAAAATCATAGAAAAAGTTGTTTTTCAACAGTTGAGTAAAATAAACTGTTTCGATGGGTTCCAGTCAGGCTTTCTTCCAAACCACAGCACTGAGACTGCTCTTGTTAAGGTCTTCAATGACATCCACTTAAACACAGACAGTGGCAGAACTTCAGTGTTAGTATTATTAGATCTCAGTGCTGCGTTTGACACTGTTGACCACAACATATTACTAGACCGACTAGAGAACTGGGTGGGACTTTCGGAAACAGTTCTAAATTGGTTTGAATCCTACTTAAAGGACAGAAAAAACGTACTTCTCAAACCGTCTGGAAGATTTGAACTGAGACATTCTATACACTGTAAAAAAAGATCCTAATTTTACAGGAAATAATTAATTTTTTATAGTAATTATCATGTTTTTTTAAATAACTTGCAAAATCCTGTAAAATTACAGATATGAACTATAAATTAACAACCCAAAACATCATTTTAAGTATTTTGACAACAACAAATAACATTTATTTCATTTTTTTTAAAGTAAATTTACTATATCATATTTACAGTATTTTTGCACTTTCAGAAAATACATGCAGATGTATGTAAAATAAAAAGTATTATCTGCAATTAAATATGTAACTCGTAATATAAAAGTGTATTACTATTATAAGACTTTAAGATATTTCTTTGTAATTTTAAGGTACACATAAAACTGTAAAAAAAAGTGTCAAATAAAAAAACGTAAAATGTTAGTAAAACATTTTTACATAAATCATTTTCTCAAAAATGTATTGAATCCACCACAAACACAAAATATCCAATGTTGAAACAAAAGTAAATAAATATGTTTTCATGAAATTCCTAACTTACTATATTGTAAACATCTACAGTTGACAATATCATTTAAAAAAATAAAAATCATAGAAAGTGGAGAAATCTCTGCAGGAAGGACCAAGGTTTAAAACACACACTGTTATTTACTCAACAATAAGTCACAGTTATCCTTGTTTTATTTATGTGTTATGTTGCTGTGTTTTTTTTCCATTGGTCAATACACAGTAATAAGGGTTAGTTATAGTCTTACATGCAGTATAATGTATGGTTTTCGGATTCTGGCCGACAGCCAGAGCTACGCCACTTGAAATAGAATTCAGCCAAAACACGGCAGACAAGTCAGGCATGTTTGGAATGAGTCCACAACACTCCTGATTGGTTCATATAAACGTCATCGAAGAAACCTGCCAATGAGAACTGTCTGCGCCTGTCGTTCACATTTGAAACATCCACGTCAGTTTGAGCGGGTCTCCTGTATTTCTGCTGCAGGAGTTTATGGATTAATATCGGGATCGTTTTACATCTACACGTTAAATATGAGCATCGGGACGTCTCAACAAAGAACAGAAGACTTGAGATCTGGTGAGTCCTGCGACTGTAATGGAGTTAAACATGTATTTAGAATATCCTTAGTTTGTGAATGTTTTATTTTTTATTTAAAGTGGACCTATCATGCTATATTTAAATGATATATTGTAGGGCCATACCTATATAAGGTATATTTATACGTTTCTGTTTTCAAAATACCAAACAGATCATGCATTTTAGCCATGCCTCATTTCGCTCTATGTGCTGTTTGCTGTCTACGGGTCTGATTCTGCTGACCACGCCCCCCTGCAGGAGAGGGGAGACGTGCTCTGATCAGCTGCTGGGCTGTCAGAAGAGGGGGAGAAAAAGAGATCTCCGTCCTCCGTGTTTTATTATATAGAGTCGTTATTCATTTGTTTTAAAGCTCAATAAATAACAAAGAAGACCTTGGACCGGCACTTTTCTAATTTTGTCCGGAAGATTGAAACTTTAACGGACATCTTGACCGGCGAAAGAAACTGAAACTGAAACTCTGCCGCACGGTCCCCTCGTTCCTTGGAAGAGGCGGAGAGGTGGGTGTTTGTCATCTGCTGGTGGACTAACCGGAGAGAATTACAGTGCTTGCCTCGACGGGGAGGGATTGCATTGCAGTGGGAGCAAACGCTTGCCTCGGGGAGGGAGAAAAAAAGCCACAGCGGAGAATAAACAGAAGGGTAACCATGGTAACTATGGGCGGGAAGTCTTCTTCGCTGCTTTTGTGGCAGACTACAGCGCCACTTACAGGCCTGGCATATGTACTACAGCGTCTCCAGCGCTTTCGAGCAGCAATGGCCGGCCGTGGCTCAACCCCACATTCCCCTGATAGGTGGAGAGTTGGCCCAATAGCCGTAGCGCCACCGTCCTGACGTCAGTAACGTGTTCAAATCTGGATCAGTTTTTATCAGATCCATTGCAGCCCCTTTTTTAGAGATTTGGGTATGGAGGTAAATAGAGAGGGTTGTGTTTTCTGACACTTGGTGAGTTCCCTGGAACACCGGGGACACATATTCATGTATAAAAGACGTACAAAAGTGCATTTTGCATGATAGGTCCCCTTTAAGGTTACGTTTCTTCTTCTAGTTAGCTGAGTTTCTTCCCGTTATCATTAATAGGTTGTTAAATGTTAAGAAGCCCTGAGATGCTGTTTCTTGCAAGATGTTGCGCCCGGGAAACCGGGCTTAACAGGTGGCAGCTAACGTTAGCTTACAGCTTATTGCAGTGCTGCCGCGCCACCCTCTCGTCTCCAACACGGGAGAATTACACATAAACATGCAGCGGGGTGTCACAGTGTTGTCGCCAAGTTTATTGTAAAGTTTCACAGCTTTCTTACAGCGGTATCCAGTTAGTTAATGTTCAGTTATAGTTCTAGTTCTGTTCTAGTTACAGCTAGCATAGCATAAACGGCTAACCGCTAACGTTTAGCTAATTTGCTAGTTAGCTCTGCTCTACATATTACAAGCTAACATGACTAGCTAATGTCACACTGTGTGAACTAAAATTGTTTTTGCATTACTACATCATACATGCTTGGTCCAAATCACTGCTAAAATTATAGTATGTCTTTTTTTTTGCATTTTTATCACACTTGGCCTAAACTATTTTAGTTCATCATTTAAGAACGGGAGAATGAAAATAATGATTTGTGGTAATCAAAAACAAGGCATTTAATTAAGACTTTGAATATTAATGACTAAAGGAATAGATTTGAAAATGTATAGAAAAGAAACACTCAGCAAAATAATACGGATCATTTTTTATCCATGTTTTGCCTTAGAAGTGTAGTGATACAAACATGATTTGTATTCAAAAAGTAAGAAAGGAAAAATTAAAATTGGTGTTGATCCAAAACAGGTTAATTGAGGAATACCTGGAATCCTGAATAATTAAAGTAACTTATTGCGAAGATATTTACAATTAAAACTAATTCGGGTCACTTTTGACACATGTTGGTTATATGTTGTGTAACAAAGGGTTAACATGACAGCTGTGATGTTCACTCTTTTGACAGAGCACCAGTGGACAGTGAAGACTATGGAAGAGAAGATGTGATACTAGCCTGTGTCCCTCATCAGTTTCTCCAGGCAGCACCCAGCTATTCTTCCATCTTGCAGATGAAAAGATTTTGATATGTGAGTAATAACTTGTGTCTAACATAATATTCAATGTGGTTAAGTAAAGTATTTAAAAATACCCCACATTGTACATGTACAGGACAATCAGACCTTGTTCAACAAAGATCATCAGACAATTGTTTTGTCTTTTGAGGTACAGCCGCAGCAGAGAGTCTGAGTTTGAAGAAAACCCTACAATTTTATTTAGTGTTGTTTAATCAATCAATATTTACTGGTCTTGAATTTCCTCACTGGATTACAAAATGCTTGAATCTTATTGTACAGGGACATTATGCGGATTTCATCAACTGAAGATGAAAATATAGATTCAGCGATATGTACCATTTTAAGGAAATAGACTGTTAGCGGTATTGACCGAAACGCCGCAGCTGTAGCTAGGCGCTGCTAATGAAAACTCAAGTGCTCAATTTGTTACTTTTGCTTTTTTATTAAGAATTGACCAAGCATCTTCGAAATCCCAGTTGTACTTCGCTAACACGCAGTGCCTGCGAGGGTGCGTTTGATTGTTCCCACCCTTACCTCATTTATGGACTAGGTCATGTTAGACAAGCAATCCAGTGGTTAGTTTTAGGGTAAGCTTCATTGTTTTTTTTTATGTATTCACTTTAAGAGAAAGGGATTTCAGCCATAGACTGTATATATAAATAAAACACGGAGGACGGAGATCTTTTTTTCTCCCCCTCTTGACTTGATCAGAGCACGGCTACCCTCTCCTGCAGGGGGGCGTGGTCTCACAGAATCAGCCCCGTAGACAGCAAACAGCACATAGAGCGAAATGAGGCATGGCTAAAATGCATGATCTGTTTGGTATTTTGAAAACAGAAACGCATAAATATACCTTATATAGGTATGGCCCTACAATATATCATTTAAATATAGCATGATAGGTCCACTTTAAGGTATTTGAATGTAACATTTTAAGAGAAGAGGAAACATCTGTAACACTACAGTGTTTTCCTGTAAAATCTTTAAGGACAATTCCTGTTTATTAATTGCTTTTGCACTTTATTTCAGTGAAAGTATTTTACTTTAATTTAAGGGTTTTTGTTTGGCAGCCGCTGCTGCCAGTACTTTGACCGTTTTTTTACGAGTTCTCTTTTTTACAGTGTAGCCTATTTGATTTGACCCAACTGGACTCACGGGTGAGATGCTTTTTGTGCATTTTTGCTTGCTGTATGTGGATGACGTGATTAGTCACGTCATCCAATAGTATTTGACAGGAAACCATTGTATGAGCTTCCTCCAGGAAGTACCGGAGCTGGGGACTACAGTTACGGACCGTCCACACAGCAGCGTTAAAAAATCTTGAAACGCTTCTGCCCATTCACTTTGAATGGGGTGACGTCACTTTCCCTCACTTTTCGCCGAACTGCATTGTGGGCAGGCGAGCGGAGATTTTCAGGATTTTCAGGATTCAAAGTTGAACAATGTTCAACTTTTGAGGCTGAGGTGGAAGCGTCAGCCAATCAAATCCCGTGTACGCAAATCTGACAGTTCAAGCTCTAGCCAATCAAACGGCGTGTAAGCTGGGAGTGACATACCGCAGTTCATTTCTATATTCCTAACAAAATTGACAAAATGGAGGAAAAGTTAGTTGTTGCGGTAGCAAATCACCCGGTTCTTTATGACCAGTCCCTATTTACATACCGGGATACAAACCGGAGGAACCAGGCATGGAGGGAGGTGGCAGAGACAGTGGGTGAAACTGGTAGGTTTTCGCCTGTTTGGGGATTTTAGATCCAGTTTACTTCATTTTAACATCGCTAGCAAGCATAGACAGTATATTTAGCCAGCATGGAATGTAGCATAAAATAGCACCAGACATTAATCTCATAAATGTTCATCATAGCCCTCCATTAACATCACATTAATGCACACAATGTCATACTCCTTTCTGCACATATTCTGATTTCACATTTCTTAGTTTATATGCAAAAATGCATTCATAGCATTCTATTTCCATGTAAATTACTGCTTTATTTAATTGTTATCTTATTGCAACTTAACTGTATTTTATTACGGTGTAAAACATTGTGTTTTATATTAGATTTCTTGTTTTTTATATATGCCCCATGACATCAAGTCAAATTCCTAGTATGTGCGAACCTACCTGGCAATAAACCTGTTTCTGATTTTGATTCTGATAAAGTATGACATGTAAAACCTTTTATGCAATTGACAGTGATAAAAGGGATTTGGTTTTCATTAATGGAGGAATAATTGTTGTAAATTAAAGAAATGAACTGTATTCTTTCATTTCATTTTAGTAGAGGAAGTGTGCAAAAAAAAATGGAAGACACTGAGGGACAGATATAGGAAGGAGAAGCAACAGGAGAAGGAGGCTAAAAGAAGCGGTGCAGGGTCTTCAGGGGGATACAAGCCCTGGCGTCTCGCGGCAATCATGAGTTTTTTAAACCCATTCATGATTGACCGCGAGACGTCCAGCAATGTCACCCGGCAAACCCTGCCTCCATCCACCCTGGTAAGAGAAGAGAGCCAGGAAAGCCAGCCAGGTGGCAGTCAGCCAGGTGCCAGTCAGCCAGCCAGTCAGCCAGGCAGTCAGCCAGCCAGTCAGCCAGCAAGTCAGCAAGCAGAGGCAGGGGAGACAGGACAGGAGGATGCAAGTGGTTCGTTCCGGGGGAAAAGGAAAAGGGCAAAGGAGATGTCCTCCTTCGAACACAATTTGCTGTCTGCCGTCGCTCCAATTCTGGCCATGCCATTGGTGGTGGAGGAGGAGGAGGACCTGTTGTTCTTCAGGAGTCTCTTGCCCACCATGAGACTGATGTCGAGAGCGAAGAGGTTGAGAGTGAGATTTGCCTTATACAAGGTGGTATTAGAGGCAGACCAGGAGGAAAATGAAATACTGATACTGATACTGATCCACATTACATCTTTTTACACTCATCACACACTTCACTCACAACATTACATAAATAAAAGTTATTTAAAGTATGTTATGGCTATACTGTGTCTTGACTTGTTCATGTGGTTTGTCAGTTGCAACATACCAAAAGCTTCATGTATGTCGATATATAATGTGCGGTCTTCTGTAATTGTTCAGGTGAAAACCTGTTGTGAGTGGTTTATCACTAAAAACAGGACTGAAGGAAAAAGGTTGTTAGTCATATCATAATATCAATTCAAGAAACATGTTTATTAGGAATGTTTGATTTTAAAATGGCTCATTTGGAATATTTGCTTTTTAAAGAAAATATGGGTAGCTCTCAAAAGAGCTTTTGGTTTGGAGACAATGGTGACCCTACACCACATTTGCCTGCCATGGCACTGCACCCTCCTCATTGAAATAGGAGCTGAAGGTCTCCCGCAGTTGGATGGATCTGCGTGTGGCATTGTTGGAGCCCGTCTTCGGTGCATCACACAGGGTTGGAGTAGCTTCATCCGTGGAC
Source organism: Trematomus bernacchii (assembly GCF_902827165.1). Classification (NCBI taxonomy): domain Eukaryota; kingdom Metazoa; phylum Chordata; class Actinopteri; order Perciformes; family Nototheniidae; genus Trematomus; species Trematomus bernacchii. Next base: position 51,664 of record NW_022987805.1, on the reverse strand, counting down.
TCGGCAAGAGGTGTGCGTGATCGCCTTCCTATCGTGTTCCTGCGGAGGAAGTTGTGCAACACACAGGTGGCCTTCACACACAACTCTGTTACCTCCGGGCTGGTGGTGATGACACGCCTGAACATTCTCCACTGGGATGAGAGGATGCCAAACGCACATTCAACCACCAACCTGGCCCGGCTGAGGCGGTAGTTGAACATCCTCCTTTCACGGGTGAGGTGACGTCCAGGGAATGGACGCAGCAGGTTGTCCAGCAGCGGAAAAGCCTCATCTCCTACAAAGACATGGGGAAGAAGGCCCAGCTGCTCTGCTCCTGGGATGACGGTGTCAGGTGGTAGCTGCAGACTGCCATCTCTGAGGCTCTCTCCGAAAGTACTGCTGGAACAGGTGGTCATCCAGACGGAGCTCTTGGACCAGAACGTGGTATTCCCCCCGTTGCAGACGTTTTCGGAGTATTGGATGTATCCAACAGCGACGCACACTAGGCCTCCTGCGAGACATTGCATACACTAAATTCACCCTTGCTACTACACTTTCTACCCTTGCTACAAAACCGGCATCCATTTTGGCAATAGTGGAGAAGAACCGGGCTTTTTTGCTTTGTATATCGGGGGCGGGAGATTCATGTGATTGGTTGTTGGTCGCCTTGCTCGCAAAAAATCCCCAAGCTTCAGATATGCCCACCTCCAAGATTTTTTTAACACTGCTGTGTGGACGGTCCGTTATGCATGTCTATCATTGTAAATTGACAGTAAATTGCTGGCTACTCATCTGCATTACTTTCACAGTGCACATTGTAAATTCACAGTAAATTACAGGCAACTCCTGCATTGATTTCACAATAGAAATGTAAAAGTACAGGCCCTTGTTGTAATGCATGTACAACAAAATGATGTAATTCCCCAGTAACATACTGTAATATCACAGTAATTCCTTAGTCATTGAAGCTGTGAAGTTACAGTATACAGCTTTACCTTTACAACAATGTATTGTAATATCATGGGTGTGCAATTACAATACATTACTGTGAAGACATTCACAGTAAATTGCTGTGAATCTTACTGTGAAAGTCATGCAAAATTTGGCCAGGTATTTATTGTGAATTCACGGTGAATATTTTTACAGTGCATTGACTAACATGGGGAAAGAGACATCTGTAAATCAGTGGATACGCTAGTGAGCACGCTCATGAACTGTTCGCCCGTGCCTCGCAGCAGGGTTACTGTGCGGAGCGCATAAAACAGACCCTTCACGCGATAGCGAGGGGTAGAGCGAGGGTTCGCAGATGCCGTTGTGCTCGCGGACGGATTAAAAAAAATTAAACCTAAATCGCTCGCGAATTATACTTTGGCGCCCGTTAATATACCTGGGCAGCCCGCCCAAGTAAAGTCTATGTGTGGGAAGCCCTGCTATCTTACCAGTTCTTATGCAACTCGCAAATATCTCTCTCTCTCTTCTCTCTTTTCTATCTCTCTCTTCTCTCTTTTCTCTCTCTCTCTCTCTCTCTGTCTCTGTCTCTCTCTCTTCTCTCATCTCTCTGAAAAAAATGCTTTTAAAATAAACAATTTAAAACAAAATGTGAGTGAAACTCAGGGCACACATGATAGGTTGGAAGCAGTACGGAAAAAAAAGGCTTTGAAAAACGAAGTTAAAATAATTCACTTCTTCAGGTCAAGACAAAAGCCCCAAGAGACATATTTTAAGTCCACTTGTTAAACACATTTTGGGTGAATATCGTGCATGTAGGTCAAACGTACAGTTACGGCTGCTTCTTAGAAGTTATGTAGGGGCCCCTCAAAAAAATGATCTTTCACAACACTCAAATGATCACAACAGTAGACGTATTGATCCCTGTTAATGTGTACGCCAAGCATTCTTAAGCCTTTAAATAAGTATTTCCTGTTAGTGGTGAACACAGCGTTCCACAAAAGCGCACAAGCTTCGCAATTTAAAAAATGTGAGTGAAACTCAGGGCTCACATGGCAGGTTGGCTGGAGTACAAGAAAAACAAAAGGCCTGGAAAACCGAAAGGGTAAGAGTTCACTTCTTCAGGTCACGCACACCCAAGGTTGTCACGCACACCCAAGGTTGTCACGCACACCCAAGGTTATTTCACATATGTTTAATCAATAATGTCTACCAGCAGATGAAGTTCTTTAAAATCACAACATATTCAGTTGAAAATTGTCCTTGTCTCAGAGTTTGCATAACAAATGTTACTCCTCACCTTAATATAGCACAAGATCATATTTTGAGCAGAAATGTTGTCTTATGTTGCAAGCTGGTAGACCACTTAAGATTGATTTCAAATCCTAAATATGGCAAAAAAAATACACAAAAGAAATACACTAAATGAAAAAGGGCCAACTTCTTGTTGGTTTTTAGACAAGAGCTCCAAGATCCCCTGTGCTCCATGTAACAGAAAGCTTTTGATATATTTTGATACATTTGGAACTTTTTATATTTACTATCGTCATATCTATCCAGTATTGTGACATTGCAGTGAGCTGTGTCAAACTTTATGACTCCGTCAGCCACCATTATCACGTGTTAAAACACTTACACTTTCTGCGGTCCAGTGAGCCCTCTTGCGGGCATTTCGGGTATTGTTTTTATACCAAGCAGCTGACTGTTTCAGCGTTTATGTGTACTTACTGTTATACTATGTGTACTTTTCCCTATCAGGAAATTGTATCCTATTGTTTACATTGCTGTTTGTAATTATTTAGGTATTTTTTTACTGACCAAAAAACAAGAGCTTGTCTTGTTTTTTGGTCAGTAAAAAAATACCTAAATAAAAACCCATTTGTTTCTTTTATGTTCATTGTCATTATTTGCTAGACTCCTTAAAAAAACAATTAATACATGCAACCTATTCACCAATTTTGTATCAACTGTTTTTACATCAGAGTGGTTTGAATTGAACTGAGCCGATTGCTTCATCTGGTTATCAATAACTTTACTTTTGCTGCCTTTTTTTTAAATAGAAAAAAAGTTGTGACATACAAAAGACATACAAAAGTGCATTTGCATAATATCTGACTTTTAAATGTGACATCTAGTCTTTGGATAAACTACTCCTGATTACACAGTTAAGATACACAGCAAACTGCATGCAAAAGCACATTAACAACAACATTAAATGCACGATTATTATTATTAGGGCACAATTATTGTTAGGGCCCGAATACGCGAGTGCTTGTACCCCAACCGTGTCTGAGCACTCTCGCATGGGGGCCTAATAATAATCCGTGCAAAAACGATAGGTTTCCTCGCACTTCATGCTAGGACACTGAAGATAATATTGAGAACGTTTTACTGGAACTGCTTTCTACAATAAAATGGTCTTTTTTTAAATCCTGTTACATTTTACCTTATCACAAACACATACAGATGTTGTAGACGTATTTGTTTATTCTGCAGGTCAAGTCATTTCTAGGAAATCATCCCGGTTCTCCTCAGTGCCGCCTCCTGCTAATGAATAAAGATCTAGGGGCGTTTCTCTCTCAGAGACAATAAAACCTGTGAAACTACAGCACTGCCTCAGAGGATCACACACATCTCTACAGTAAGTGCATTTCATGTTGTTGTTAATGTGCTTTTGCATGCAGTTTGCTGTGTATCTTAACGGTGTAATCAGGAGGAGTTTATCCAAAGACTAGATGTTACATTTAAAGGTTACATATTATGCAAATGCGCTTTTGTATGTCTTTTCAACATAACTTTTTGTTGAAAAGAACAAATATAATAAATTTGTTTAAATTAAGCAAAAGGTTTCAGCAAAACAGATTCTCTATCTTTTTCTCCTGATCCACCTATTTAAAAAAAAAAGACAGCAAAAGTAAAGTTATTCATAACCAGATGAAGCAATCGGCTCAGTTCAATTCAAACCACTCTGATGTAAAAACAGTTGATACAAAATTGGTGAATTGGTTGCATGTATGAATTTATTTGTTTAAGGAGTCCAGCAAATAATGACAATGAACATAAAAGAAACAAATGGGTTGTTAAAATGAACTTTTCATAAAAGATAGACAAGACAATAGTTTTAGATTGAGTTTAGACTGGCAGTAGTTTATCCAGAATGTTTTAGAAGATTTTCAATCAACAGGCAAACAGTCTTCAAACTGGAACACATTCAAACTATTCAAATTAGAATTCTAAGGTTTCAACCAAAAACAACATATTTTAAGTAACTTTTGCCTTCAGAGGAGCTTGTCTTTAGTACAAACTATACAATAACACCGATGTTTAACAGTTTGGAAAGCAGCAGTGTGAAATTGTATGAATAAAGACTGCTGGTGTACACAAGTCTGGCCTAAATCTTCAGTCAAAAAGACTGCAGCAATCAAGGGGGTGTCGTTAACCAACTTTATTTACTCCACAGGAATTTGGTCAGTACAGTATGTTCTTTTGTTGTGGTTATCTAGGAAAATATAGATTACAAAGTAGATCCAATTAGTTAAGCTGTTCTAAGAGACGATAATGCAATCCTAAATAATTAGGATACCATTTCCTGATAGGGACAGTAAGTACACATAAACGCTGAAACAGTCAGCTGCTTGGTATAAAAACAATACCCGAAATGCCCCCAAGAGGATTTACTGATTTACAGACGTAAATCGCTGATTTACAGACATCTCTTTCCCCATGTTAGTCAATGGGGAAAAGTATTTCTGGGCCGGGTGACGTCACAGACTTGTAGTAGGCCTACCGCCGTTTGGACAGTACAAATGTATGGCACAGAGTCTGGTGCACTTCCTGGGGGCTTGGTTTTAACACGTGGTAATGGCGGCTGACAGAGACATAAAGTTTTACACAACTCACCGCAATGTCACAATACTGGATAGATATCACGATCGTATTTACAAAAATATAATTACATTAAGAGTCACAACAGACAGAACGCGAAACTACTGATAATTAACAGGTAGTCACACTTACGGCAAAACACTATGACTATTTCTATTATATATTAACGAAATATGCAATGTATCGAGACAACCCTGTCTCCTAAAAATTACGTTCCCACAGAACTAAACTGCATTCTCAATTACGTTTAGCTAGAAACGTATTTTCTCCCACGTTACGTTTGTTTTGAACGTATCTCAAATACGTTTATTTTCTACATATCTTTGCCATTTATTGTCTTGCTTATAATAATGATAATAGTCATTTATATATATCATTTTAGAGCACACATTTGAAATCGACGATCGGGCTCGATTTCCTATGGTTAAATTAAAATCAGTAGGCGAGGCTGTAATTTCGCCAGCTGTTACTCTCATGAGCAAGGCAGAAAATAATAGTTTTAACATGCCAAAAAGCTGCTGTGTCGTTTATTGCACCTCAAACACCTCAAACTTCCTCTGAGTGAATGACAGCGTTGGTTTCCCCAAAAGTGGGCGGAGCTGTAAAGTGACGTAGATTTTATTATTCAAACCATTCTATTTATTCTAACGTAAATTACATGCCAGTGTTTTATCTTTTTATTTAGCGATTTGTTTCTGTTGTTTAACTGGGAATGTTTTCACATTGAACCGGAAGTACGTCACTTCACTTTGTCTTCTTCGTCCCTTTTACGTTCCAGACAATGCATGGCTCAGCGTAACAGACTGAACAGCGACCCCAGGTGTGTCTACATTGGAATTACATCTTCATTACTGAAGGAAAAATACTTTACCTAGTGTTTGTTAACTGGGTTTTTAATGCAGTTGGCTTTTGTTACAATATTGCTATGAGTTATATCTGAAGCAAATTATGTTTCTGAAGATGTGTAGTCAATTTCACCCTTCAATGTAGCATAAATGTGAACTCTCATTACAGGAACAATACCGGAAACAGACGTAGGAAAGATCCTGTACCTTGTGTGCACCGCCTAGTGGTTAAAGCACGTTATTTAATTATTTTTGTTGAATAATGTTATTTTTGTTGAATAATGTTATTTGATGAAAAAAATATTAAGAGTACATACTTTCATAGGGGGAAAGTAGAAGGTCAATGATAGAAATATAGAATATAAAAAATCAAGAAGATACTGTAAGTGATCTCTACAATAAAACAGTTTAGTGCCGGATGTACAAAGATTTTAATAGGAGGATGTGCAAAACAGACAAACTAATTAACCTTTATTAACACATTAAAGAATGCTTTAGGTTTTCTTTCAAATAAGAAAAAAGCTTTGGGGGTATCTATCTACAGATAAATATTAAGCCTGACAAAGTACTTAACGTCTAATATATTGCTTTCCTGCAATGTTAACTGTGTTGAAGCACTTATTTTAACTGATATTATACACATTAATTATACTCTTATGTATGTAGATAGTATAAGAAATGTGCAGAATTTGACAGTTTAATGGTGGAGGTATACACACATATTGATAGATGTCTTGTAATGCACTGTTGAGGAACCTGTGACCCAAGTTTTTCATTAATTGCATAACTTCAACATAGTTGTGTATATGATATTTCAATAAACCTTAGAACATCTTGAAAGGGATGTGCAAAATAGCTATTATATACAGTCTTTAATTAACTATTAGTAGAGAATAACGAGTAATGAATATACTTTATAGAGATCTGCAGATAAATGTTTAGTCTTCTCAAGCAGCAACTATCAAATATCTCGTCTGATTGTTGGCACTTGACAATCACCTTTCCCTGAATTTTACTCAGGTGTAACTAAAGTCTGCTTTAAGGGTTGTTTATATTTCACATCATTAATCAGAATCTGCAAAGTAACTCAAATAAATGTAGTGGAGTAAAAATACCAGGTTAACCTCTGAATTGTAGTGGAGTAGAATTACAAAGTAACAATGAGCTGGCATGTGGGTATATATTAATGCTTCCCATTATGGACACAAGCGATTTTCACCCATTTATTAATTACATGTTTTACATTTGTACACACCAATGTGTTTCCTATCCCCTAAACCTCCAGGGCTGTACACAGTTTAATACTGGCAACTTCTAATTGTGGGAAAAACGAAAACGTCTTTTAAAACTACAATTCCCAGTAGAGACGTGCCATAGAGAACATGTTGCAAAACACAATAGCCTGCATGTGTAGTTCTGGGGGGGGCGTTCGAGTCCAGTTTTGGAAAGTCTGCCGTGGTTTCGTTCCATTTCAAAGAGCTGTTTGGCGCTCGGTGTAACCTTGGCGCACTGCCACTCCAACATCCAATCCCAGAGCTTGAAGATTAATCACGGGGTTTGTCAACGGGACTGTAATCACTACGGATTATCAAAGACCCCCATCACCCCAGCCACAAACTGTTCTTTCTGTTGCCGTCTGGCAGACGTTACCGCAGCATCCTGGCAAGGACAAGAAGATTCGGAGACAGTTTCTTCCCGCGGGCAGTGAGACTGTTAAAAAAATGAACTGTTGAAACAACATCAAACATTCATCTGCTACTCAGTAGTATGTATCTAATACCTAATATATATATATCATTCCAATAACTTGTATATAGACTCGTACTGCACTATTCCACATCATAACTTTATTTCATTTTTATAACTATTATTATTTTTGTATTGCTCATGCTCTTATTGTTATTATGTTATGTTATTATGTTGCATTGTTGGAGAAGCCTGTGACATAAGATTTTCAACTGCATAATTACTCTGTAGCTATGTCAGTTTGACAATAAAGAACCTTGAACCTTGAACCTTGTAGTCCCAAACGATAGCTGGGGATTATGGGTAGTGTAGTGTCTTCGGCCATCCTAAACTCTGAATTTTTTTTCGGATATCATATCGCATTAACACCATATCCCGACGTGCATTGCGGCTAAAACATCCAATCAGCGAGCTGAGGATCTTTCCTACGTCACTTTACAGCCCCGCCCACTTTTGGGGAAACCAGCTGTCATTTGAACGGCGATCAAGCCTGAAGCCACAGAGCTCTAAACTGTCCTTTCTTCTTAGAGGAAGTACAGAAACACGTAACTCTGGATTTGTTTTAATGTTTGAGGTGCAATAAACGACAAAGCAGCTTTTTGGCATGTTAAAACTATTATTTTCTGCCTCGCAGCTGGCGAAATTACAGCCTCGTCTACTGATTTTAATTTAACCATAGGATATCGAGCCCGATCGTCGATTTCAAATGTGTGCTCTAAAATGATATTTATAAATGACTATTATCATTATTATAAGCAAGACAATAAATGGCAAAGATATGTAGAAAATAAACGTATTTAAGATACGTTCATAACAAACGTAACGTGGGAGAAAATATGTTTCTAGAAGATATGTAGAAAATAAACGTATTTAAGATACGTTCGTAACAAACGTAACGTGGGAGAAAATATGTTTCTAGAAGATATGTAGAAAATAAACGTATTTGAGATACGTTCATAACAAACGTAACGTGTGGGAGAAAATAAGTTTCTAGCTAAACGTAATTGAGAATGCAGTTTAGTTCTGTGGGAACGTAATTTGTAGGAGACAGGGTTGATCGAGAATACTCACATTAGTTTTGTTTGCTGATGACACAAATATATTTTGTTGTAGGGATAATTTATAGCTATTATTGGAAGAGATCACAGCAGAAATATGCAAACTAAAGTTATGGCTCAACATTAATAAATTATCATTGAATTTGGATAAAACAACAATAATATTATTTGAAAATAACAATATAAATACAAAAGCAACTGTTAAGATTAAGGATGCTCCGATCGCCAATTTTGGGACCGATCACCGATCGCCGGAATCAGTATCGGCCGATACCGATCACCGATCCGATCGAGTGGGTGGGGATCTTCCATTTAAAGTGATGATTAAAACTCAGTTAATGGGGCTCATTCCCTGACGCTTCCACAAACAACAACCAACATAATTATTACATTCAAATGAAATACATTATTCAAGTTTACATTAACTTTGGAGAATAACACGGGAGAAATGAGCGGAAGTGCTCTCTTTTCCTCTCTCCCTCTCTCTCTCTCTCCTGACAGCCTGTCAGTATCAGTCTCATGCAGCTCACTGATCCAGTAATGAGTGACCCGATAGTGAAGAATCAGACCTGGCACCAGAACAAATCTACAGAGAGGGCATATGATTTTCATGGGAGGGCACACAAAACCGTCATGTGCCGCGGCCAGTGGCCACGCCAGAGATTTTCTTTTGAGGGTGCTGTGGGGTAGCTTGACGTTTCATAGAGGTGCTCAAACATGTAAAGTCAAAGTCAAAGTCAGCTTTATTGTCAAGAATTCTACATGTTGTACATCCAGAAATATCGAAATATCGTTTCCCGCAGTCCTACAGTGTGACATATATACATCAAACAAAAAACAAAAAGGGCCTAGATAAACATGGTATACATTAAACAAAACAAAGAGCCTAGATAACTGGGGTATACAGTTTAAAATGTTAATAATATATTTAAGTGTTCAAATTACAGTTTCAGTGCAGTAGCAGCGGAGATGGGCAGAAAAGTGACTGGTGCTGGATGAGGGAGGTTGGTTGGTTGGGTGTGTGTGTGTGTGTGTGTGTGTGTGTGTGTGTGTGTGTGTGTGTGTGTGTGTGTGTGGTCCAGGACCATTTGGGGCAGGGGAGAAAGGTCGGAGGCAGGGTGGAGAGTTCAGGGCAAGGGCGCCGGAAGCGGGGGGGCCAGGGGGCCATTGGCCCCCCCACTTTTGAGCCCTGCCCTACATTTTTGCAGCGGTGGATGCCGTGGAACACTGTACAAATCCCGTTTCAATAATTCCCCTCTACTCTAAAGTCGCATCTAAAACGCGATCTGATCTAGCTGTGTATATTTTGTTATTTGTTATTGTTATATTCAATCTCATTAGCTACAGGCATTTTTTAAGCTTGTAAAGGGAAGATGACAGCTCTCACTCGCCACTCTGCTGTTCCACATGCCGCTTCCCCTCCCTCTGCTGAAATTATGAATGTAAGGCGTATAGTAATCATAGATAACACGGCAGGGTCCGTTAGTTTGTTTGTATCTGATTTCAAATAAACAAAGTCTTGGCTTTCAGAATACTAAACTTGTTTCGGCAAATTCAGATGATAAATACAACTTTGAAGCTTGTGACGGCATAATTACAAGCGGAGAACGGAGTAATGTAACGTCACAGCAAGCATAACAACAGCCGGTGTTTCTCGTGAGTGTTTTCCCCGGGAAACAAACACAATACACACACAAACGCAAAAATACACATACACACACACGTATACACACACACTCGCGGGCTTCCCCCAGACCAGTAATCCAAACGAAAATATCTTCCCTCCGTTACTACTTTGATCATTTGCTCCGCTTCCAGAGAAGAGGAAACTTTAAAGGCCTTTTTCTCAAAATGATGACTCGGTGACAGTCATTATATAATGTGACATATTTTGCTTAATATTTGGAGGAGACCGCTAGATCGTCTGGGCAAAGAGAAAGGTACTTCAACGCAGAATGGTACAAAAACAGAGAGTGGTTAATTATTTACAAAACCACTAAACGGGCCTTCTGTGAAATATGCAGATTTGCTGTCAAACGGCTTGTCACTTTCTCAAAATGTGGAGATGATAGCTTTGTTAATACCGGAGTTAATAACTGGAAAAAGTGCCCAAGCCTCCATGAACAGTTGTCTCTGACTGTACGATGGGTATCAGCTGATTATGTTGTCCATGAAGACTTCATAGCAATGTATGACTGTCCTAAGACTGACGCAGAATCAATAACCCACTGATAAACTGCGATGTTAACAACCTCATGATAATGTTTTTAACTTAGGATCATACCTATGTTTAGTCTAGAAAAAGGTAAATGTGTGCATTTTATTATAAAGTTGTGTATATTTACAGACTGTTGCAAAAACTAAGAAGCTTATAAACATCAGGTTTAAAACTAAAAGAGCTTTACAAAAAAGTAACACAATTAAAGATGTTTGGAGTTTTATTTGAGTTATTAATTTACATTTTTTGTTAAAGAGAAGCTGATTTGAAACCGTTGTTACATACAGTTACGGCATTTCCTGTTTCTGCCGGAGAGAGGGGAGGCCGTCCCAAAGCTTGCCGCTGTCTCCCTCCATCTGACAGGAGGGAGCCTCATGTGTCACTCCACGGAGTTCACTCCGTCACGGAGGGGGAGTGTGTAGGGCGTGGTTTGGGATTGGGCCATACACACGCACTTTTTTGGCCCCCCCACTTCTAAAATGAATCCGGCGCGCCTGGTTCAGGGGAGAGATGTCAGAGAGCGGGAGGGAGGGAGGGAGATCGATCGGAGCATCCCTAATTAAGATAGATGGGATAAATATTAAGAGAGAAATTAAATTAAATTCCTTGGGATAACAATAGATGAAAAACTAAACTGGAAACCACACATACAAAATATTCATTCCAAGGTTTCAAGAAGCATCGCATTATTGAACAAGACAAAATTCTCTCTTCATCCTTTACTGTTCGTTGGTTTTACCTTATTTAAGTTTATGTGCAGAGGTTTGGGGACAGTAATTACAAAACTACGACACACTCACTATTTATACTCCAAAAAAGGGCAATAAGAATCATAAAAAATGTTGGCGATAGGGAACATACAAAGCCACTATTCTCAGAGTTAAACTTATTCAAATGGTCAGATATAGTTGAATTTCAAATCGCCCAATTAATGTTTAAAGCAAAAATGTCACTAAAAGATAAGGGCATTATAACTTAAAGGTAGGGTAGGTAAGGTATTTATTGTCAAAGCACTTAATATATTCATTGCTATCGGGATGTTAAGAGCATTCCATGGAATATAAGAAAAAGTGTTTCTGAAGTAAATTACCTACCCCATCTTTAAGGGGATTATTCCAATTCACAAATGTTAGGATGCGCACAACAAAGCGAAGTTTTTGTGTTTCTGTTTGTGGGGTGAAGCTCTGGAACAGTTTGAATGAGGAGCTCAAGGGATGTCCGAACTTAAAACTGTTTAAAAAAAGGTATAAAGACACGATTTTAACAAGAGACAGGGATGACGTTGTTTAATCATAACTGGGTGTTTGCAATTTATTTATTTGGTTTGTTATTTGATCTTTTCTTGAATATAATTTACCTCTTTTATGTATTTGTTAGTTTATTTGTTAGTTTATTTATCTGCTTATTTGTTTGTTGTTTTATGTTTTTGTTTTGTTTGTTTGTTTTTTCAATAAAGAAATGGATTTCTTTAAGAAAACAAAAATGTAAATATATATATATAAATATATATGTTAATAATTTAGTTTTTGGGAGAAGGGGTGGGATTAAATAAGTGTACATTTCTTCCCACCCCTTTTCGGACATGTAACTAAGTAGATCATTTATTTATACATAACTTAGAATCAGTAATATTTTTGTGTATCAATTTTACACTACTTAATTTTGTATTGTGTAATAATTTTCATGTTAAATGTTTGTATTATTGTTTTACACTTTCGAAATAAATCTAATCAAATAAAATACAAAAATCACTATCTCATACAGTGGCGTCGCCAGAGTATTTTTGTTGGGTAATCTATGGTAGGGCTAACCCATACAGTGGTGGGGCTCAAATCAGTATTTGCAATGTAATTACATACACGCTATATCGCCCCCTTGACAGTGAAACGCCACGCGTGAGGTTTAGATTATTTCCCTGTCTCAATCAAAATGGAACTGTATGAAATAAAACGGCACATTTGTCTTGTAGTAAATAAAAAGGGATCACTGTGAACGTGACGTATGATAGTACACGTTGAAGATCCAATGGGGATACTGAATGGCGGTTCCGATTGATCTCAATCAGTAATGCATGACGCAGACCCAACGTTTTGTTGCTCTGATTTCCTGTCGGTCTATTCAAATTGCATTCGGAGGCATTTTGATCTGACCGCGGCCGCGCTGATATTATAACACCAGAGAATTTCCACACCTTTAGTGTATAAAACTCCCCCACTACTTGGACTATTCCTTCCACCCCTCTTCTAGCATAAGCCCGAATGGTCTCAACCATATTGCATCAGTAACGCGCACTTGTTGTTACAGCAGGATCAGTTTGTGTGTTGTGGACACGACCCGTATATTTTCGCAAGCCGTGTTGTCAACATTTAGCATTTTGCTTATTATTTAATTTAATTTGCTTACTTTAACATAATTGTTCATGATGGGGCTAAGGTGGGGCTAAGCCATTTCTTGGAATGGCTGTAGCCTACCCCAGTAATACCCTGGCGCCGCCACTGCTCCCATAGTACAGTAAACTATATTAACGAAAATTATCAACACTTACGGATTCATACACGCACAACCGCGGAACACACAACGACCCGTTCACTCGCCGAAAGTCTGTTTATGATCGGTAGCGCGCTGCGAGTGACGAATGACATCACAGTATGAGGGGTGCATTCGGTAACTGTCTCTGGACTGCCCGGGGGCGTCCCAAAGCAGGGAAGTTTGCACAAGCAGATTCACAGGAGAAAACCAAACAAACTATACTAAACATATTTTCTGTTTTCTCTAGACCAACAGGTGAAAGAGGAAGATCTCCACTGGGAGCAAATGATGGCGGGAGCTGAGAAGGCGATCATTTCAGGACTTCAGAAGAAGGAGACAGAATCTGCTGTCAGGGTCAGGTCTGATCGTGGTGCAGCTGGAAGAAGCAAAGAAAGCATCGCTGTTAATGTCAGCACAACAAAACCTGCACGTCTCACAGAATTCCTCAAAAGTAAAAGCAAACGGATCAATTCTGAATCTCCCTCAGTTTACAAACTGCCTCTGACAGAAGAAGATATCAAGGTCAAAGGATGCAGAGGGTACACCTTTGGCAAAGAAAGCATGAGGCAAAATTGCACTATCATGCTTCTGGGCGCAACCGGGGCTGGAAAGTCCACTCTGATCAATGGACTCATCAACTACATCGTTGGTGTAGAGTGGGAGGACGATTTCAGATTCAAATTAGTTGACGAGGATCAGTCGAGATCTCAAGCTGAGAGCCAGACCCCTGAAGTCACTGTGTACAAAATCAACCACCAAGAGGGCTTTAAAATCCCTTTCTCTCTGACCGTTGTTGATACTCCAGGCTTTGGAGATACAAGAGGAATAGGAAGAGACAAGGAGATCACAGAACAGATCAGGAGGCTTTTCACTTCTGTGAATGGAGTCAGTGAGATTGATGCTGTGTGTTTTGTCACCCAGGCCTCTCTTGCCCGACTAACAGCCACACAACGATATGTGTTTGACTCTGTGCTCTCCATCTTTGGCAAAGACGTGGCAGAGAATATTCAGATTCTGGTCACCTTTGCAGATGGCAAGCAGCCACCTGTTCTTGAGGCAATAAACAACTCTAGGGTTCCATGTCCAAAAAATGAGCTAGGGCTTCCAGTTCACTTCAGATTCAACAACTCAGCGTTGTTTGCAGATAACAGAAGCAGCAGTGATCGGGCCTGTGATGAGAATTCTGATGAGGATGATGAGGATGATGTTAAATTTGACGAAATGTTTTGGAACATGGGCATCAAAAGTATGGAGAAGTTCTTCACTGCTTTGATTAAACTGACAACCAAAAGATTGCTCATGACCCAAGAGGTTCTAAAAGACGTTGTGATTGAAGTGGATGTTATTAAGCCAGTCAAAAAGAAAGGAGAGAGAGCTTCGTGGTGCCTGAACTGTTCCATTATTTAACACTACCCGTGTTGTGTAGAAAAGGCTGAGGCCAAAGTGGGTTACCAGGCACGTGTTCGGTCTTTGGAGGAGATGAGGGTCAAAGCAACAATCATCTCAAAATTAGCCAAACAGCCAAATCTCTCACAAACAGAGGAGAAACGATCCCAAGAAGATCAGGGGAGGAAAGTAAAGAAAGGTCGCCTTAGAAGACTTCTAAATTGTTTTGGAATAGGGAAAACTGACTAGGTCTGCAGCCATCTTAGCATTACTGTGAGGTTGGCGTGGATGTAAAATGGGTTAAAAGTACAGTTGAGCCATGGTATGACCCATTAGTACATTACAATTGATGTGCACATTTGGTGTTTTTATGATGCTAACATTACCAATGGTAAAGTAAATGTTGCCCAGCTTGTGGCATCATTTAATTGTATTTAGTTTTTGCACCAATAACTGCATTATGGAAAACTGCTTCTTATCTGACACACACAGTCATTGATTGACCTCTGTCCGCTGGAGTATTGGTGCCTATAACGGTTACCACTCACTTTTGTTCTCTTATTTTTATTAATCAATTATTAATATATTTGTATAATACATTTTGATTATATGCCATACATTTAAGTTTCAAGACAAGGTTTTGGACTTTCACAGTTATGTAACTTGTCTTGAAGATGTTTGCGGTAACACAAATGCTGTCTTGATTCACATGATTAAATTGAAGGTTTTATTTGTCTTCAGTAGGTTAAAGCTTGTTCCTGTGATGCTCATCCTGATCAAAGGACAGCACAGACGTTGCAGCTTCATGTTTGCAGTTTGTGGATATTAAACTTGTTGATCTTAATGTGATGCATTTACTGTATGTGTCTTCTTTTTTTGCTTATTGTTGAACATATAATACAAAAAGCCAGTAAATAATTAAATTGAAATTTGACCAAAAGTCTAACAACAGTCAACAGTGCTTGATTATTAAATGTAATATGATTGAGGTGTGATAATAAAAGATGTTGTTGGATATGTCTTGTTCTCTTTCAGCTATATTTTTTATTATTTAGCTCCTCACAACCCTAAGTGGTTCCCAACGGGGGGTACAGGGACCCCAAGTGGTACTTAAGGGGATTGCAGGGGTTGCGTAGAAGGATTGCAATTTATTTCCACACAAAAAAACATTCTTAAATAAATGTTCATAATCCTGGTGTCCTGCCCCCAGAACTATCAAAGCTTACGAAAGACAAGTAAGCTCAAGTGTCAAATAAAAGATGTTGAAACTGCTAGAAGTGAGTCTTAATATTATTATTTTCACTCATAATGAATTTTAAATGTCAAGTTAAAATTATGTATTGCATTTGTATTAAAGGTCCCCTATTATACTGTCTTTCATCAATATATCCCAGGTCTCAGATATATACAGAACCTGTCTCTGATTGGCTGAAACACCAAACAGATCATTGCAGCATTACCCATAATCCCCTCTGTTTCAGCCCTGTTTCCAAAGAGCTGAATCTCTATCTGTTACTTTAGATGAAAATAAGGAGCCCCTCCCCACGACCCTCTGAGAGAGATTTGGTTACAAAGAACTCAATGGTGCTCTAGGAGGAGATTCAGGTGATAAGGTGTATATCTAACTAAGTAGATATACTCAAGTACTTGATTTGTAATGTAAAATCAGATGTGGGAGAAGTACTCAGATCCTGTACTTGAGTAAAAGTAGAAGTACTCAGATCTTGTACTTTAGTAAAAGTAGAAGTACTCAGGTCTTGTTCTTGAGTAAAAGTAGAAGTACTCAGATCTTGTACTTGAGTAAAAGTAGAAGTACCAGAGTGTAGGAATGCAACACAAGTACTGCATTCAAAATGTTACTCAAGTAAAAGTAGAAAAGTATTCTCATCAAAATATAGTGAAAGTAGCGACAGTAAAAGTAGTCGTTGTGCAGATTGGTCCATTTCAGAATAATATATATGATATGTTTTATAATGATTGATCATGAAAGTGTTCTCAAAGCTGGTAAAGGTGCAGCTAGTTTGAATGACTTTGTATACTGCAGGGTAGCTTGTGGATTTACTCCAGGTGGAACTAAAGTCTGATTTAAAGGTCCCATGTCATGCTTTTCCGGTTATTACCCGTCCCCTTGTGTGTTATGTAGCTTTTTATTCATGTAAACGGTCTGCAGAGTCACAAACCCTCAAAGTACACCCTGTAGCGAGTAAAACTCTAACACAGAAAAGACCTGTCTATGCTGCCCCTGAATGCCTCGTTGGAGATTTCTCTTTTTCTTCCTGGGTACAGTGACGTGACCATACCCAAATGGACCCAATAGGCGCTTTCACACCAAGTACTTTGCCTTACTTAGTTCATGAGAACTTAGTTCATCAGAAGAGCAGATCACGTTCACACCGGAATAAGTCCCTGAGGGAGGATTAGGCAAATGAAGCCGCTGACGTCACTTCTTCTTCTGCTTTGGGTTTCCTGGCAGGCCGCAAACAACTTCACGGCGTATACTGCCACCCGAAGTCCCCGGCCGGAAGTCCCCGGAGTTGGGGACTGGCTTCAGTAGAAGCTGCTGGGACTCCCTGTAGCTTCTGCGGGTGCTAGTGGAGTGCTAGTGGAGCGGGTGCTAGTGGAGCCTCGCAGATGGGGGTGCTGCAGCCCCCTCAGCACCCCCCCCTTCCCGTGTCCATTCGGGTTGTCTTGCTGTCTCACAGCAAGCAGGAAATGACACCAACCCAGCTCACACTGTCCGCTCCTCACAGCAGCGAGCCGCGCAACGTCCCGCCAACACGGCACCCAGACCCCACGCAGCATTCTCATCTGTTTGTCATTACTGGTGTCATTTTCTGGTTGCTAACAAACGCCATTGTAACACATAATCACTGATGTTCCGCTGTAACGGTGGTGGACTCATCAGAACAGAGTGGGCGAGCTGACCAATCAGAGCACAGTGGGCTCACAGGGAAGGGGGGGGGGGGCAGGAGCTCCAACAAGCCGTTTAGGACAGAGAGTGAATACACATACTATACAGAGATGCTGTATGAGAAACCAATGTGAGTTTGGAACATTGACAATGTACATCTATTCTAGTAGACCTCAACAATTGAATCATGATCAGTAGAAATGACCATGACATGGGACCTTTAAGACTTGATTATATTTCACATCATTCATCCAGATCTGTAAAGTAACTAAAGGTATTAAATACATGTAGTGGAGTAAAACCACATTTACCCCTGAACTGTAGTGGAGTACAAGTACAAAGTAAAGTAAAATGGAAATACATGTATCTCAAAATTGAACTTGAGTACAGTACTTGAGTAAATATACTTAGTTACTTTACACCACTGTCTGAAATATAATCAAAACTTAAATAAGACTTTAGTTACAGAGTGATTCTACAATTTAGGGTACATTCCATGTCCATTGATGTCCATTGATGATAATTATAATTATTCTAACTATTTTCTTCAAAAATATCATATTTTGCCTATTATTGGAAAGCATGTTATAATATCACACAAACATTATGTGCATCCTATGCTTTATTTAGCTTGAAATGTGTCATGATGTTCTTAAATTGTCAGTTTTTGCTATGTCCGTTTTTCAGTTGAGGGTGTCTTGGTTTCAAAATAATGAATAAAAACCATTAAAGTAAATAAAAAAAAGTATTCATTTATTTCAAAAGTCTAAATACTAAAGAATAATAACATCTTTTGAATTGATTTCCTCCTTTAAATAACTTAAATATCTTAATATATGAATGTCCGCAAAAGTTCTGTCAACTATATGTTACTAACAGAACTCCCCCCTTTAACTCAAACATGGTTTGTCCCAATACCATGTCACCAGCATCACATGATGCCATGTTCCTCTTTGGCAGACATTTTGAACACACTGTGGTGATTGACCTCTAATTTTTTACAATATTTTATGTATAATAGCACATTGTCAATGAGTATATTAATTAACCATCAACAATGTTACATACATTGTTATGGTTTACAATTGTTTAATGATTTTAATTCAATTATATGTTCAAATGTGATGTTAACCTGTTCAAGAAAATGACATGTGGTCATCCAGGCAAGGCCTACCATTGAAATGATGGGTCAAAATAGGGAAATTGTCAACTAGGTTACCCAGTACTGTAATAACTGTAGTAACTTAGTTGACAGGTAACCTAGTTGACAATTTGTATGACATGTAGACGTCATTACACATCATTATCAATGGAATTGTTCACTTCTGCCTTGAAATGAACATAGTGCTGATGGTTAATAATGTGTCCAGTCAACTATGTTATTTGCGTCAAATGTTTGACTTTCATTGTCAACTATGTTGCACCTCATTTTTTCAAATTTAAAATATCTAAAATAGTGCTTCTGATATCCTTTATAGTATAATGTATATCTACACAGGTTGGAGTTTTACAGGACATCTCTTAAAACTATCAAAATGACCTGTATGGTAGTTTTATAATACAAAATATCCCTAAACTTAATGACAGTGCTGAACATATCACATGAAAAAACAAAACTTTAATACAATTATTTTTTAAACTTTAAAAAATCTTTGGATATATGGTAGAATAGACTCAAGAGCCTTTCAAATTTGATTTTACTTGAAGTGCAGGACTTAATCAAATGATTGTAATGACATCAAGTTTGTCCGTAACATAGTTGACAAACTGAGTAGTGAAAACATCCTTTCCCTTAAAATAAAAAAAAAAAAAAAATGTTTAAGCTTTGCAACTAGTGGATATGTTACACTAAGGAATATACTAACTTGAACCACTGATTGTTCTATTGAGAAAGAACACTTTCTTTGTACTGTTTTGTTGATGTGAAATGCACCCCTACATTTTAGAATCAGTCACCTGGAGTAAATTCACACGCTTCATTCTTACTGATGTAAAAAACAAAAACATAAATAACTTGGCAGAATAAATAACAATACATTTATTTTAAATATTTAAATTGAAAGAATAAGGAACAGACAAATAATTTAGTCTTAAACATAGACTGTATATATAAATGGACGTAGGGTCCGTGACGTCACCCATAGGATTCTGCAGAGTTGCCGAGAAGCCCTTAGTAGGCGGAGTCGGCCACTAATTGCTCAACAGTGACGTCAGAGTTCCACTCCCGCCTGCTCCAAATAAGGGCAAAGAGGCGGAGCTGAGGCGGGACCTGCTGCCACCGGGCTGGAAGTTCCAGAGCCAGCTGAAGCTACCAAGCTAAGCTAACATGCTCACCATCTGCACACTGCCGTCACATTTTACGTTTCTTAGGTAAGCGGACATGAAACTATTCAGCAAAACTATAAATAATAATCTAAGTTATTGAGTTTTTAGCATAATACTTCAGAATCTTAAAATCCCTTAACGTTTGTATGCAATGTGCTAAATTCAACACGGGAATCAAGCAAATATTAATATGTTTGCATGACATTAGTTATTTATATTTTGCCATCACTTAATTATACGTTTTAATACATTTAAGTCAAGCTAAGGTACATGTGATGGTAGCTAGTTAGTGCTCTTACCTGTGAGGCCTCCTCCAAACAGCATAATAACCAGACTGTACCATTAAAACTACAAGTACCAGTTCTAGATCCTTGACTTTAGACAAACAATTCAAAAGACAAAATGTATTTAAAGACCAATCTTTATTTGAAGGTGCCTCTTAACCTGAGATATTAGTTATACAGTAATAGTATTGACAATCTAAAAAAACTGACCAACTCAACAGTCAACTTTATATTTCTTATTGTCTAAAGCATTTATTATTTTCATTTTTCCCCTCTCATATTCAGTGTGGAGTGTAGACGGATTGAGACAGCATGGTGTCCAGAGAGCTGCAGAGACTTCAGGGAGAAACCTCCGTGTGATGGACGTCCTGTCTGTTGGTTTGGCCGGAGAGGACTGAGGGTCTTTCCTCAGCGAGGAGGACCAGGCCACCTGATCAGGCCTAGTCTGTCACTTTATTTGACTAAATGTGTTTACTTATACATTTAATAGGTTTACACCTTCTGTCCATATGTGCTTTTTATTTAAAACATGTTTGATTAACTTTTGGTTCACATTTCAATAAATTGAATTTGTATTTGCACTCCTTTTGTCCATTATTCTTACTGAAAATGTTAGATTACACATTCACATCCGACTGAAGATTGGCCCCATTTATTTGCGTTGCAAACTCTGCGGTACAAGGTACAGGTGTTGTGAAGCTCATGAAGTGAGGCAAATAGAAATAATCAGCTGATGGAGTGTAGATGTGGAAATAGGTGCATTCAATCAGCTGACAGTGTTTTCACAATAAAAATAGTTTCTTAGTGAATGTCCTGTACTGGTCTTAACATCTCATAACATCAGCTTTTCATTTTCCTCTTGGATGTTCTTCTTGACCCTCGGAGAAAGAGGAGATGCTGAGTCGTGTCTTTCAGGCATGTCCTTTCTAACAAAAATTACAGGAAACATAAAGCATATTATTGCAGAAAAAGTGTGTTATTTATGAAAGAGGTGTGTTTGTGTTTAGGGGCTGTAGATATAATTATTTTGTAATTGTAATGTTTTTTTTTTATTTCAACAGTGAGCTACAAAGACAATCAGATTATGAATGAACAGTATGAAATTCATCAACATTGAAATGTATTTTATTATCAAAATAATATTTAACTGTTATTAAAACAAGCTTGCTCTGTTGTCTCACTGAAAGAATAACTTTTACCACGTTTTTACAGACAATATTGAGAGATAAATAGCAGTTGTCACTATGCGTTAAATATCTTTGCCTTCAATACATTAAATTAGAAAGCTGACAAGTCATATTGCTTGTTAACATCTAAATGTAACCCTTTGCATGGAAAAAACCCTCAACTTCACTGATGTGTAGGTGATCTAGTATTTAGTATTGTTTAATGGAATGTATAGCAGTGTATTAAAGTCAATACTTCATTTATTTAAACCAATATCTTTCTTGATTCTTTGTACAGTATGAAAAAAGAGTATTTGTACCTGTGCTGAAGTTCACTGCTGTGAGGAGTCCAGTTCTGTCTCTCACTCTCTGGTCCAGCCTGTCTGCATCACCTGGACACTTTAAACAAACAGATATATATGTAAAGAACCATGTGTACAAACAATATAACTTATTATCTTCTGTTGAACATGTTGGATTGTGTATTGATCGAGTCAGGGTCCTTTTTATTTTACTGTAACTTTGGAAGTTGTGTTACCAATGCTTACTATTTATTTGATACCAATTTGGTAATGCAATTAATAAAAACAACAAGGTTTGGGTTCGTTCTTCAGATGACTGTGACGTTAACGTGTAAGCTCAATAATGAACTCCAGCTCAACCAACCATATTGTAATATCTAAGTAATCATCTTGAAATATGACATTAATAATTGTAATATACACACATCTTATTGTGAGGTTGATTTCACATACACTACTTCAACGTTAGCTTGTCTACATACTTGAGCATAGCCAATTTAAATTAACCTTAGCGATGCATACAGTTCCTACCTACATAATAAAATATCTCTCTAAGTTACAAGGATGACCTTATTTTATCAACCTCAAACAGAAGCCTTTTGTTCTCCAGTATTATCCCACTTAACGCTTAACACTTGTCTATTTCGTTTTAACCTTTATATATACAGTCTATGGTTTTAAGTTAACTTGGAGGCTAAGATTAGCATCGTTAGCACCGATGTAGCTACCACTCGCTTACACGCTAACCCAAGCCTTAACATTCATTACGTAGCTGATTGAAATCATAAACATATAAATAAAGTACTCGAATTTCACTTACCGCAAAACAGCATTCATGCACCGTCTGTTTTAACCGCAGAGCGAGTCACAATAGTCCGATATATAAGCATGAAGAACAAACAAACGCGGCCGGGGTCAAGTTGTGTTCCCTGGATGAACTGAGCAGGCAGAGTCCCTGTAGCTTCACGGAGACGGAGCAGCTAGCAGAGAGACAAGAAGCTAACAGCAGCAGTCACTTGACAGAGCTGTCACTCAATGTGACCACGCCCTAATTTATGCTAAAACTTTAAGACCTAATATAAATAAAAGGGTCATGTTAGAAAACAATTCACTCACAGATTCATAATCATGAAGGTGGAATATAACTATATACATAATAATATTTATTGCATCCAGGGCTAGAAACGTTTTTTTTCTGCTGTGAAATTGGGCATTTTAACATGGGGGTCTATGGAAATTGCTCCTTTCTGCAGTCATCGCCGATCGGCCAATATATGAACTGCAGTTTGTGGCACTTCCGTATTGGCGTCCCGGCTCTTCCCCAGAGTTTGCCGCTTGGCACAACCACGGCGGAATATTACTGCCAAAAGTCACGTGAGTGAGTCACGTGACTTTTGGCAGTAATATTCCGCCGGTGAATTTCGTCATTTCCGGTTAGCATTAGCTTGTGGCGAAATGCTACGTTTTCAAACCGTGAATTGAAGGTGAAATAACGTGATGTTGTACACTAAACACCCTGAGTTTAACACTCATTTATTGACGCTGGAATGAGGTTTATTAGGGAATGTTTAGATGACCACAGACATCAGAGTGATGTAATTTAGCAGCAGAAACCGACAGGATTTGCATTGGACACGCCCCCGTCGACGCCGGCCAATAGGAGAAGACTACAGGTCTTACCCGGGAGACCCAAGAAGGATCTCTCTCTCGCTTTGCCCCGAGCTGACCCGGCGCGGACGCGGCCAAAACAGCTGGCAGGAGCAAACCACCAACGAGCACATTTCTTTTGTAAACCACCGCATCTTTTGTGTAATTAAATGCTGTTAACTTGTATAAGCTTGCCTTGACTCTTTTCAGTCTCTCCTGCTCTCGGGGTTCAAGAATATCCAACAGTCTGCACTTTAGAACACCATAGTGGGAACTGTCCTTTACAATGTTTGTGGCTTTATTGAGGCAGCGGGAGTTGTAAACGCTGCATGGACCTTCTCACAGGGCGTTTCCAAGGAACTGCTGAGTCATTTCTACGATCAGATGAGGGCTGGGCCATAGACTGACATCACTCAAAGACTAAAGGTTCATGATTTGTCGTTTTAGCACAGAAATGTAAGACCCAGGCTCCTCTGCAATTTGAAAACATAAAAAGAAACACGTGTACGTAAATGCAGGAATAAGTAAACTATATACATGTCAAAACGAGTGAGAGCACAAAGTAGAAATGGACAATTAAATACTGTACAGGACAATGAAATCTTCTATAATGTAATAATATCAGTATCGTGATAAGAGATTAGGTTCTGTGTTAGGTTTCTGATATTGTTACATCCCATAATTGTCTTATCCTGGGTGCATTTCAGAAAAGTGATCTAATCTTATCAGACTGTTTTATAATATGATTTTACTCACTTAGCTGTTATATTAACATTAGATTATTCATCAAAAATCTCATTGTGTGAATATGTTGTGAAAGCACCAATAATCAACCATCTCCTGATCCACGGATTTGGTCAACATATTGTGATATTTGGTTTTCACTTAAGAGATATTGCATATATGGTCTTTTAATATCCCTGAAACCACAAATGGCAATACATAATAATAATAATAATAATAATACACTTTATTTATATGGCACCTTTCACGCACCTTGAGATTTCTTTAAATCAGATTGTGGTTCTAACAGAAGTATTCAGTGTGTTTGAGATTTGTAGGAAACTCACCAGAGATGCTGCTGTTTGTTGAGAAAAACCTGAGATCGTTGATTCTCCTTCAGAGAGGCGTGACGTTAAAGAGATGAGATAAGAGAAATATAAAAATAAAAATACAAAGGAAAAAGTACAAACTTCAAGGTCACAGTTTAAGTGAATGATCCTTTGTTCGTGTATCAGAACAAGGTGTGTTCCTTCATTCCTTACATGGCAAGAGAGAGCTGCAGGAAGGGAGTCAGCATTCAACACTTCCTGTTGCCTCGTCATGAAGTCGAGAGGTTTATCCCGAGCCAGGGGCGGTTCTACGGGGGGGCCAGGGGGGCCAGTAACACTCACTTTGGACCCCCCTCTGGCCCCCCTGAAAATGAAAAGTTTATGATTAAACGATTTCTTGGATGACGGAATTATAGTTACTGAAACTAAAAACTGTAACTATAAGTATCTGAAATAAATATGTGTACTGAAACAAATACCAATAACTGTCCTGCATTTATTGTGCCCCCCTCAGAAAATAACTGGCCCCAGCCTGGCCCCCCCAGTCAAATCGGTCTAGAACCGCCACTGTCCCGAGCTGCGTCTCACTTCTCTTAACTTCCATCCTTGCGTCCCTCACCTGCGTCTTTTCCCTGCGTCTTAGTCCCTCCCACCAGGGAAGCATGGAGAGACGCAAGGAAACCACGAGAAGGGAGAAGAAGCAGGGAAATGAGTTTTAAGAGCAATGGGACGTCCTTTCCTCCGGAGCGTCACGTGAAGCATTAATTGAAACAAAACACTGTGTAAACTGAAGAGTGACTCCTGTGACTTCAACAGGAAACTGCTCTCATGTTAAGAAGCATCAGATCAGTGCATGCGCTGCATCGTCCAATCAGTGAGCGATACACAGTAAGGGGGCGGGGCGAGTGGCTGAGTATTTCACCGGAGGATGGTCTGGTGGTTCCTCGTTTATCGCTCCTCGATCCTCCGGCACAAATAAGCGCCATGGAACATTCACTGACAAACTGCACAACAAGTTAGACATTTAATATCGTCATACAGATGTTAACAACTTCATGTTCCCTTCTTTTTTTTTTGGACTTAGGATATACCCGTGTTTAGTCACGTTACATGTGTGCATATTTACAGGGACTGTTGCAAAACCAAAGCAGCTAATAAACATCAGATTTTTAAACAACAAAAAAGTTTACAAAAAATAAACGCCATTAAAGATTTTTGGAGTTTTATTTTTGTTATTTTGAATCCAAGAGATGCTCATTTTAAAACGTTCCCTGCTGAAAAAACATGCTGGTGAAGCTGTATCACCAGCAAGACCAGCATGGGGAAGATGGCAGAGGTGGGGACTCGAGTCAATTTTATTATTTGTATTATTAGATATTAATAGGATCCCTATGAAGTATATTCATTACTCGTTATTCTCTACTAATAGTTCATCAAAGACTGTATATAATGACTATTTTGCACATCCCTTTCAAGATTTCAAGATTTTCTAAGGTTTATTGACATATCATATTATACACAACTACGGTGTAGTTATGCAATGAATGAAAAACTTGGGTCGCAGGTTCCTCAACAGTGCATTACAAGACATCTATCAATATGTGTTTATACCTCCAGCAATGTTAACTATGTTGAAGCACTTATTTTAACTGATATTATACATATGTATTATCAGAGGTGGGGACTCGAGTCACATGACTTGACTCGAGTCAGACTCGAGTTGCATATTTTTGGACTTGAGACTTGCTTGACTAACATTGATAAAAGACTTGACTTGACTTTGACTTGGTATTCATGACTTGAGACTTGACTTAAGCTTGAGACAGATGACTTGAAAGGACTTGACTGTTTACAATTAAATATTTGCATTTGTTTTTGTAGTGAGATATTACGTTTAGTGTTTTCAAAAAACGTGATTGGGTGATTATAGCGCCATGCGCGCAAACCTGGCAACCCACTAGACGGCAGGAGTGTCAGTTAACATGGCAGCGGCTAGCGTTACTCCCCAAATAGTGAAGTTTGGATTCAAGGATTATGTTGTCGATGACGCTAATAAGAAGAGAACAGCGGTATGCAGGGTCTGCAGCATAAAGATCAGTGACACGACCACCACAACATCCAACTTCATTCGTCACTACAAAAAAACCCACAGAGAAAGGTGCGTGAATGTGTTGTGTTAGCTAGAAAGCTAACGTTAAGTTTAAGCTACGTTAGACTTGGTTTCAAATCGATTAAGCAAAGAGAAGACAAAACGGTAAATGAACACTAGAACCGCCAAGGGATTCATTTTGACTAACCCTGATACTGACGGGCTGTCAGGAGAGAGAGAGAGAGAGAGAGAGAGAGAGAGGGAGAGAGAGAGAGAGAGAGAGAGAGGAAAAGAGATGCCTCGTTTATTTCCCCTGTGTTATTATCAGAAGTTACTGTAAACTGTTGAATAATGTAGTTCATCTACTTTTAGTAGTTTGTTTAAATGTTTTAATTATGTTGTTTTTGTTTGTAGAAGTGCATCATTCCTTGATATATTGTAAAATGAATCTGAACTTTTTGATCTGTTATGATGATAAACTGAAGCCATTTCTAAATTAACCCAATTAAGTGAGTTTTAAATCGTCCTACTTAGTTTATAAGGAAATGATGAAGAGGAACAAATTAAATGATTTGAAAATGATATCTATGTAGGTGCTGATGCTGTTGGTGGTTCTAGTGTGAACAGACATTTAAATTAAATATGTGTAATGGCAAATGCCATATATGATTTTCTTACCTGGAATTCTGCCTTTTTGACCAGACTGACTGAGTCCTAGCTATATTGTCTGCAGTTCTAGGGTTAATATGAATCCAATATGATTGTCATCGGTCTAAATTAGATTTCAAATGATTAACTATGTATGTAATGAAGATCATAGTGTGGGTTCAATCCATTTTCATAACCACTGTCTTTTAACTGATTTAAATGTGGAAACTGGGATTATTCATCAGAATTTTGTATGACTTGACTTGACTTGCTTGACCTGAGCAATGACTTGACTTGACTTGCTTGACTCTCACCACAGTGACTTGGGACTTGCTTGATACTTGTAGGTCAAGACTTGAGACTTGCTCATGACTTGCACATGTAGGACTTACTCCCACCTCTGGAAGATGGTACACATTATGTTAGAGCTGGTGAAGTTGGATTACCATTTTAGCTAAATAAATAGAGAGAGAGAGAGAGAGAGATAGAGATAGAGAGAGAGAGAGAGAGAGAGAGAGAGAGAGAGAGAGAGACAGTGACATACAGAGAGGGCGGGACACAGGAACGGCGAAACAGCAGTAGTTGAAACAAAGCGGAATAAAACATGGTTTTGACTGGCGCTAACGGTTGGGAGTGCCCAGCAGCTGCTCTTCTGAGAGGAACCGCTCTGACAGCTCTCTCTACTGGAAAACACCCTAAAAGTCCTTCTGGAGGCAGGGCCGCCCCTCCCTACAGGCCGATCATGCAGACTGCGTGGGGCCTCACATTGCGGAGGGGGCCTCATCTTGCGGAGGGGGCCTCATCTGAGCCTCAACTGAGCCTCAACTGAGCCGCAAATGCGGCGCACCTATGCGCTTATGCGGCGCAATTAGTGTGGCGCGGCACGGATGTCGCCGCTGCGAGGCTCCACTAGCTAATATATATATATATACTTTGAGTAATGTTACTTTGCTGCTAAAAAATGAAACATGTACTCTGCATGTCGCACAGGGCCTACAGTATGTACACACTGCTCTGGTATTAATTATCCTGTAAAATGTAAATCTCTCGTTCTTGTCGTCGTTCAGGCTTTGCATTTTAACTCCTATGACTGGTTGCAGTCAAACAGATTCGTTTTCCACAGACCTTATTTTGAGCTATTTTCCAAAATCCTATGGAGAAATCCCATTGCTTTTTTGTCGAGGGAACCCATGCGCAGCTTACTTCCGGGTAAATACGTCCTCCTGCACCACTCTATTAAACCCTCCAACAGGAAGTAATCAAACCCTCCAATAGGAAGTTATTAAATAATAATAACCAAAAGCATAATAATATATTCTAGTTGTTTGCAGCTTTCTACCATGCAACATTATAATATGAAAGATAGTTTAAAGGGGACCTATCATGCAAAATGCACTTTTTTATGTCTTTTCTACATCAACATGTGTCCCCGGTGTGTCAGGGAACTCACGCAGCGTCAGAAAATAAAACCCTCTCTCTTTTCCTCCGTACCCAAATCTCTAAAAACGGGGGAACAACGGAGCTGATCCAGATTTGCGTCCGATATGACGTAATATCTGAAATGTGGACCCACGGCACTATCAGAAACGTTGCTATCAGAAACAATGCCCGACTGTTTTGGACGTAATATGGTCGGTGTTTACATTAGCATCGCTAACACTCAGAGCTAACCTGTACTGGAGAGCATGTGTGTGAAGAAGCAGGAAATAAAAAGGAACTCACCTTGTGGTATAACCGGCAAGAGAGAAAGCCTTTGAGCTCCATACTGTTTCAGAGATAACCCTTCATCTAATAATCCCTGCGTTTCATCACCGCAGCATTTCAGACAGTATCTGCCAGGTCCCGCATGAGCCGGCATAAGCTCCACCCCCTCTTATTTTTTTATTTTTTTGCCTTTATTTATACAGGTGAAAATCTCATTGAGATACAGTGTCTCATTCTCAAGAGAGACCTGTTTATACCCAGAATCAGCCCTTTTGAAACAGGAAGTGAAATAGAGGAATATGAGGAATGGCTAGAATGGGTGATCTGTTTGGTTTTGTGAGCAAAATACTTCATAGACATGTTTTTTATATTTTTCTATATATCTGAGACCTATGCTATTGCCTAAAAATAGCATGATAGGTGACCTTTAATACATATTATTCCTTCAAACCAGATTTATTTATTATGATTAGTGTGTTTATGTTTCAGGACCCCTCGAAGATGAGATGCTCCATCTCAAGGGGCTACCCTTCAATACATTCTCAGATCTAAAGTGAGGGAACGTTTACACTGCAGAGTCAGACACACTATTGGAGGTTAACATTATGTTCTGCTCATTTGAATGACTCTGCAATCAGTCTAATCATGTTCTTCTTTAGTGATTACATGGAGATTTAGTGATTCTCTGAAATCTAACTTGGAGAGGTAACATATAAAGTAACATGGAAATACTCAAGTGAAGTACAAGTACCTCTAAACTGAACTTCAGTGTTTGGGTAAATGTTTTAGAGGCTTTGAAACGAGGAGATAAAGAAGGCCAGAAACATTTGAGACAAAATGACATTTATTTATTGTTAATGAATGATTTCTCCATCTGTCAGTAAATGATAATCAATACACATCAGTATCAGGTATAATGTTTTTAAAACTCAAAGAATATTAAACTAATAGTAAATTAAATGTTAAACTAAGCAGGAAGCTGATAACCCGGTTAAAACAACAACACAGTAAAACGATTACAATGGAAATAAATTCAAACTTTATGTGAAAAATACAATATTTAAAAGTTATACTTTTTCCCTTCAGCTGTTGATAGATCTTCTTTAATCTCCTTATTCTCATATCTGTTGTTCTGATTAAAATAAACTTCACATTAGTCTGAGTTATTGTTTAACGTTTAGAAAGGTCTCCATCATCCAGCAGGAGCCACCGTATCATTTCAGGACACTCAGCAATACAATCCATCATTAACAAAACTCACGTAGAGTTACACATCTCAAAGGAAATAACATGAAGAGCAGAAAAAACATTTAGCAATAATCTGATATTTGTAAATGATCATAATAGAAAATAAACATCACTTTTAATAAACTTGCAGGTTTCATCTTTTCCATTGGTGGTGATGGTGTCAGGACGTTAATGATTTCTGCACAAAACAATCACACTTTCACATTTCATGCACATGGTACATGTTACTTCCTGTCAAACAGAACATGCAGATTGCTCCTGCAGGGAGATGTTTGTGCAGGAGAACAATAAAGCTTTGTAATTCATTGATTAACACTAGAGCTCTGAGTGCGGGTCTATTTGGACTTCATGTGTTGTATCAGTGACGGAAGAAGTATTCAGATACTTTACTTTGGTTAAAGTTATAATACCACATTGTATAGATACTGTTACAAGTAGAAGTCCTGCATTCAAAATGTCACATAGGTAAAAGTGTGTAAAAGTATAATCAAAATGAAGCTATAGTAATAAATGTAAAGGTACCCGATGCAGAAGAGTAAAGAGTAGAGTGGTGAAGTAAAGAGTCCAACATTTCACTTTGAACTGCATTCCACCTCAGCGCTGGGTGGACCGGGTTCTCTCATATTCCTACAGAACCGCTGATCCAAACAGCCTCACACGGGGCAGCACCTCCCCCTGGTCCATAGCAACACACATGCCAAACAGGAAGTAGATGGGTCCCAGGGTTGGTGAGATCATCTCAGATATAAAAACACAGACGTCTTCCAGTTTGTTGATACATCTCCTCTTGGTCTTGCTGCCATCTGTTTGGTCTTGGTTTGGTTTTGATCCAAAGGATTTGTGATCACTGTGGACTCTGGAGGAGCTTCTCTCGGCTGCTCCTTCAGCATTTCTTCAAGACCAACCATCTTGCTTTAAAAAACTGTAATCCTTCAGGATTAAAGGGAGGCGTGTGGCACAGTGGAAGAGCCTTGGTGTTCGGATCAGGGGGGCACAGGTTCAAACCCCACTGCAGTCAGCATGTCGTTGTGTCCCTGAGACACTTCACCCCAAATTGCTCCTGTAGGGATTGCCCACAGTATTGAGTACAAGTGACATGTCATGTAATTAAAAAAAACAGTTAAACAATAACTTTGTAAGAACAGAATAAAAAAAAAAATGTCCCATGAACATTTGTGTCATCTTCACTTGGTTGTGTTGGCCATCAAGGACTCTTGATCAGTATCACTCACTATCCTGTCTTGTTTAATTGTGTATACACACGTCTCTTCTTTGATATCATGTTCAGCTCTTGTCTTGGTCTCAGTTGGAGCTGGTCTTGATGTTGCCCTCAGTTAAAGATTATTCACTTTGAAGCAGGTTTTCTCCTCTCCTTGCTTTACCCATGAGCTCTTCTTGTCCTCTCATCTCCATCAGGTACTGGACTCGTTCCTTCCAGCCTGAATTGGCCTCAGATTTCTCTCCCTCAATCAGCATATCAATGTACTCTGGAGTGGAGAGAGGATTTGGCCTCAGTGCGATCTCTCCTAGTCTGTTTATAGACTTGACAGACCTCTTCATCATCTCCATCACTTCAGCCTGAAGACGCTGATATTTAGACTTGATTCTGTCGATCATTTCCTGAACAGTTCCCTTAGCCTCTGAGGCTTTCAGGTACTTTTCTTTCAGCTCCTTCACTGTATGCTTTTCTTTAACCTCCTTATACACCCATCTGTACTTCTGCAAAAAATGTTTACTCCAATGACATTTGCCTTTACACTGAGTACAGTTTCCATCTGATCCCATTGCTACACACTTCATTTTATCTGCATCATTGGCATATGGACATAGATAGTGACAGGTGACACAACACACCTGACAGTTGTTTATGCACTGTCCAGAGCCAGATATATCTTCTTTAAAAGGCCTCATGACGACTACTTCAATCTCAAATTGCTCATTTCTGCTGATCTCTGCTTCATGCAGTTTAAGTTGTTCAGTTGTCCCATTAATCGTCTCAAGCTGGGCTAACCCTACTTTAACCTGCTTCTGCACATTTTCAATTGAGATCTGGAGCTGCTTTCTTTCTCTGAGGACTTCCTTTGTCATGGTCAAGCTTTTGGTTGTTAGCTTATCTGAAGCGGCAAAGAACGTCTTCATGCTTTGTGCCCCCATTTGCCAAAACATCTTTTCAAAGCCTCCATCTACCTCCTCTCCACTCAAGTCAGCAGCAGCAGATGATTGGTTCTGTGCAAACAATGCAGAGTTATTGAATTTGAAGTGAACTGGCAGCCCGTCTTTTGTTTTAGGACATGGGACACCTGAAGCTTTGATCGCCTCTAGAACTGGTGGGCGTTGGCCGTCTGCAAATGTCACCAGAACCTGGATGTTATCTGCCACATCTTTGCCAAAGATTGAGAGCACAGAATCAAACACATACTCCTGTGTTGGTGTGAGCCGAGCTGAAGAAGCTGGAACTACAAAACACACTGCGTCAATTTCACTGACGCCACGCTCTGAAGAGAAGAGATTACGTATCTGTTCTGTGATCTCCTTGTCTCTTTTTATTCCTCTTGTATCTCCAAAGCCTGGAGTATCAATGATGGTCAGAGAGAAATGGATTTTAAAGCCCTCTTGGTGGTTGATGTTGTACACAGTGACTTCAGAGGTCTGGCTCTCAGCTTGAGATCTCGACTGATCCTCATCAACTAACTTGAATCTGAAATCGTCCTCCCACTCTACACCAACGATGTAGTTGATGAGTCCATTGATCAGAGTGGACTTTCCAGATCCAGTTGCTCCGAGAATCATTATTGTGCGATTATCCCTGATGCTTTCTTTGCCAAAGTTGTACCTCCGGCATCCTTTGATGTGCATGTCTTCTTCTGTCAGAGGCAGTTTGTAAACTGAGGGAGATTCAGAATTGATCTTTTTGCTTTTACTTTTGAGGAATTCTTTGAGATGTGCACGTTTAGTTGTGCGGACATTAACAGCGATGCTTTCTTTGCTTCTTCCAGCTGTACCACAATCACACCTGACCCTGACAGCGTATTCTGTCTCTAGCTGAAGTCCTGAAATGATCGCCTTCTCAGCTCCTGCCATCATTTGCTCCCAGTGGAGATCTTCCTCTTTCACCTGTTGGTCTGGTTTGGCGTACTCCACGATGTATCTCAAAACGTGGACATCTTGTCCGAGCTCAGCAGGTTTCTCCCAGCTGACTGATATCTCACCTGAGGTAGATTCAACGTGGAGTTTTCCAGGAGGGCTGCAGGGTAAGGTTTTAATGGATCCACTGACTTCATTGGCTGGCCCGGCACCTACTGGTGTCTCTGCCCTGCATCTGAACATGTACTCTGTGTTAGGACTCAGGCCGCTCACTGTGACTTCTTCAGCTTTGGATGCTGTCTTTTGTTTCCAGTCGTCCTTTCCACTGACACAGTACTCAACAGAGTAGGAGGAGATGTCCTCTGCTCCAAATCTGGGTGGAGAAATGTTCAGCGTCACACTGTTGTGGTTTATATCACTTCCTGTTACTGTTGCAGGCTTTGAAGGCGGCTCAAAGTTCTCAGTGACAGAAAGGCCGTCTGTATAAAGGCAGATGCTGGCACCTCTCTGTGTCTCGTTTGTTAAACCCACCGTCAGGAATGTGATGTTCTTGTTCTCCTTGTTGGCCTCTGCAAAATCACTGAAGAGCTTTACTTTATGCCCCATTGCTTCCATTTCTCTTCTTGAGTTGTACCATTGATCTGGAGGGGGGGGATCTTGAGCATCGTCTAGTTTGGGTGTTTGTTGAAGGTAGTTTGATAAAGTTGAGAGGTACGGTTCATCACTTCCCAGCGAGGTGAAGACAAAACACACAGCCTGCTCTGCTTGGAAGCTTTCTTTGTACAGGTCTGTTTGAGATGAGATGATCTTGGTGTTTGTCATCATGTCGGTCAGAGACATCACGGTGTATATTTCTATCTCCTTGCAGTCCATCCACTCGTTCAGGTCCTTGCTGTTGAAAGGAGAAGAACATGTCTTCCTCAGTTCCTCTGCGAGCACAGCTTCTTCTTCTCCTCCTCCTCGGATTGATGGAAGTTTCTTTGCCAGAGTTTGTTGGAATTCCAGTTTGAACTCAGAGCACTTCTGTTTAAAGGTTTTGAGTTTTTTTCCAATCTGTGGGAACTGCTGTGCAGTTTGGGTTCTCAGTGCATCATTGCACCTCATTTCCAGGTTACTGAAGTCCTCCAGGACACTCTGACATTCTTCAACTAATCCTATACTTATCTGACGGACAAGTTTAGCGGCAGAAGAATCTAAACATGTCAGAGGCAACAGCCAGACCTTCACTGGTACTGCGTTTTCCCCGTTGGCTCCCAGCAGCTTTGGCAGACTTTGGTACACCTCTATTGCATCCTGAAAGGATGTTGGAGGTTTCTGAATCAAAAAGTCTCCAATGAATCTGCAGGACACATTCTCAACTTTTTTTTTGTCCTTGTCTTCCATTTTCAGCGAGCCTTCGCCCTCTATTGAAAAGCAGGGGATTTTCTTGATAATCACCTTCAAGTCGCCCTGAATGTCTTGATGGTTCTCGTTGACAGACACCTCACGGTCAAATACTAAGAAGGCTTTTGCCCCATAAAGGATACCTGTGACTACATGTGTCGCTATTCCTTGATCAAATATATATGGATGCTTAACTTTGCCCCTCCCAAGATGATTCATGGACAGTAGTTGGACGTTTGTGGTAGTTTTGTAATTCAGTGTTACTCTGGCCTGATTTTTGGAAGTCTTAGTATCGTTCAGGTATTTGGCTGATCCACTAACCTCTACCAGTCCACTCAAGAAACTTGCCTTCAGCGATGCTTCAACATTTAGTGCTTCAGATTTGTCCTCAATTGATTCAGATGCAACTATATCAAACTCATTATAGCTCTGTGGTCTTTGTTCAATATGTTTTTTAAGGTCCTCAGGGTCCCACAAAGTCATTCCTGCAAAAGAAGAACCAGAAATCAAGCTAGAAACAGATTAGATGTTATTACACACTTACTTTTGGGGAAAGACATATAACAAAATAAAAGTAAAATGCATTCCTGTCAGCAGGAAACACCTGGATATGTTCTTCTACAGGTTGTTCAAATTAAGAGGGCTTCTCATCAACCTCTGGAGCCCTGAACCTCCAACTGCTCCCTGGCACCAGCACCAACTTGCTGCCTCTCTGCTCTGGACCTTTCCAAAAGGCATGTGTTCACCTACTGTGTCTTTTATAACAACGAATGCATGTTCATGTGCACCTATATACATGGACTGTGTGTGTCTCAACTGAAATGTACTAAATTGTCTTCTTCTTCTTCTTCTTCTTCTTCTTCTTCTTCTTCTTCTTCTTCTTCTTCTTCTTGTGCATGCTGGGAGATTTTGGAGTGTGAGTGACTTTTGAGTTATATTTTCCGTTTATTTTTGTGTAATGGGAGTTAATTTAATATAGTTTATCGGTGGTAGTTTGATTTGCTTTACTTTTCGTGCTTTTTGGTGGTGTTTGTGGGGTGTTTTGTGGGCTTCTCCTGCCGGTGTCTCGCCGGCCGGAGTCTGACGCCATGGTAAATGGGGAGTTTGCCAAACTCACGCGGAAGCACGGCATTAAAATCTCAGCTGGCTTCCCATGCACTGTGGAGGAGATCGGGCTGGCTGTGGGAGAGAAGGTCGGGCACAGCAGCATTAAGTCCCTGGCACGGATGAACAGCGCGGTGGTGATCTTTCTGGATCAGGTGGAGAAAGTGAACCGCATCATCGAGACGGGCATCACGGTGAGAGAAATGTTTGTACAGGTACAGCCGCTGATGCTGCCCGCAACCAAAGTTGTACTTTCAAATGTCCCTCCCTTCATAACTGATGAGTTCCTCAGTAGAGAACTGTCCAGACACGGGAAACTTGTTTCTCCAGTGAAAAAGATGCTGTCTGGATGTAAGTCTCAGTTACTGAAACACGTAGTGTCTCACCGCAGACAAGTTTATATGATACTGAACAATCGGAATGCGGAGCTTAACCTCCGTTTTTACGTTAAAGTAGATGATTATGACTATGTGATTTTTGCAACATCATCAGTTATGAAGTGTTTTGGTTGCGGGGAGGAGGGGCACACCGTGAATGCCTGTCCGAGGCGTGGGGATCCGGCTCCGCCTGGTCCGGATGACCCGCAGGCTGGGCCGTCCACCGCTGCGCCGGGACCACCGGCTGTGCCAGGGCCGTCCGTTGCGCCGGAACCGCCCGTGGCTGCGCCGAGGCGGACTGCCGCACCAGCCGCCAAAGCGCCGGTTGTAATGGAGTAGCAGGTGGCTGCTGCTGAGGGAGGGGTGTCTCCCACGGTGGCGGCCGCCAACCTGCTGGACGTTAAAGTTCAGGGTGCACTGGTCAGGTCCCGGTTCCTCAACACTAATGAGATGGATGCTCCCACTAGCTTCTTCTTCGGCCTGGAGAAAAAGAATGGGCAGAGGCGAGTGATCCACTCACTGCTGTCAGACACAGGGCAGGAAATAACAGAGCCAAGCCAGATCAGGAGGCGAGCTGTGAGCTTTTATTCCACCTTATAGACAAGCGAGTATGAGGAGGGGGAAACGCTGTCCGAGGGGTTTTGCAATGAACTACCTCAGGTCTCAGAGGAGACCAACTCACAGCTCGAAGGGCCGTTAACGATCCAGGAGCTGCAGACCGCCCTGCAAGGCATGCAGGGACGGCGGGCTCCTGGTATCGATGGCCTCTCCGCAGAGTTTTATAAAGCCTACTGGGACGTCTTGTCACATGACCTTTTGGACGTTTTTAATGAAAGTCTGGCCTCTGGCTCAATGCCGATGTCCTGCAGGAGAGCGGTGATCACGCTGCTACCAAAGAAAGGAAACCTGCAGGACATCAAAAACTGGGGCCCTGTGTCTCTGCTGTGTGTGGATTACAAACTTCTGTCCAAGGCTTTGGCCACCAGGCTGGGGAGGGCTGTGGAGCAGGTCATCCACCGGGACCAGACCTACTGTGTGCCCGGCAGGTCCATGGTGGACAATGTCCACCTAATTGGAGATGTTTTGGAGGTCTCCAGCTCATTGGGCATTAATACTGGTCTGATTTCTCCAGATCAGGAAAAGGCTTTCGACCGCGTAGAGCACAGCTTCCTCTGGAAAGTAATGGAGAAGTTTGGGTTCAGCGCTGGTTTCATAGCCAAGATCAAGGTGTTGTACAATAAGATTGAGAGTGTGCTGAAGTTCAACGGTGGGCTGTGTGCTCCTTTTAGAGTGTGTAGAGGGGTCCGGCTGGGCTGTGCTCTGTCTGGCATGCTCTGCACTCTCCCTAGAACCCCTCCTCAACAAAATACGCTCCAAACTGCAAGGGCTGTTTTTACCTGGTTTTAATGGAAGCATGGTTTTATCAGCGTATGCAGATGATGTCATTGTTTTTATTAGAGACCAGAAAGATACAGACATTTTAGTCAACATCGTGAGGGAGTTTAGTTCAGCATCGGCAGCGAGGGTGAATTGGAGGAAAAGTGAGGCCCTCGCTGTCGGTGAGTGGAGTGGCGGTCTCCCAGTTCTTCCCCAGAACATGTCATGGAAAAAAGATGGGTTAAAGTACCTGGGTGTGTTCTTGGGAAATACAAATATAGTCCTGAAGAACTGGGAGGACGTCACAGAGAAGAGAGAAAGCTGTCCAAGTGGAAGTGGCTGCTCCCTCAGATGTCTTTTAAAGGTAGAGTGTTGGTTTTAAACAACCTTGTGGCATCCCAACTGTGGCACCGCCTTACCTGTGTAGACCCTCCCTCAGGATTACCTGTGTAGACCCTCCCTCAGGCTTACCTGTGTAGACCCTCCCTCAGGTTTACCTGTGTAGACCCTCCCTCAGGCTTACCTGTGTAGACCCTCCCTCAGGTTTACCTGTGTAGACCCTCCCTCAGGCTTACCTGTGTAGACCCTCCCTCAGGATTACCTGTGTAGACCCTCCCTCAGGCTTACCTGTGTAGACCCTCCCTCAGGCTTACCTGTGTAGACCCTCCCTCAGGCTTACCTGTGTAGACCCTCCCTCAGGCTTACTAGCCCAGATACAAAATAAATTGGTGGATTTCTTTTGAGAGGGTCTACACTGGGTGCCACAGGGGGTGCTGTTTTTATCCAGAGAGGAGGGCGGACAGGGCCTTATCCACCTGGCCAGCCGAACAGCCACTTTGAGGATACAGTTTTTAGAGGTATCTGACCGGCTGATTTGGTGTGGGGAGATGTGAGCAGCTGCATTCTCCGACGCGTGAGTAACCTGGGGCTGGATGCTGCTCTGTTTTTAACTGATTTAAACATTTGAAAGTTCAGTGGGTTACCTCCTTTTTATCAGGTTTTTAAATCTTGGGCCCTTTTTAACCATAAAAGGTGTCCAAAGACTGACTCTCTGTACTGGTTGTTGAAAGAGCCTCTGATTCACAAAGCCAGGTTGGACGTCAGCAGCAGCGAAACACCCGGCCTGACGGTGGCGCTGTGCCGATCCAAGACTCTGTGCCTTCAGCAGCTAGTGGATGCAGTGGGGCCGGAGCTGAGCGATGCCCGGGCCCTGGGCTCTCTGCTGGGTCTGCACTCTGTCCGGGTGGCCCAGAGCAGCGGTTTTCAAAGTGTGAGGCTTCAGGGGAGGCGCAGCATGAGAAAAAAAAGTAACGAGTGTTAAGGAATAATTCTTCTAGATATCTAACCTTTTACTCTGACATGTGTTATCTCCTTTAAGGAAAGGCCTTGGTGCCATATGTGTTGTTGTCACCAGTGTGTGACCGGTCAACTTGACTGGCACGAAGGGTAATTGTTGTGAGAACACTGAGGCACTTCTTTATCGGTGTTTGTGGGCTCTAGGATGTGAAATCCTTGAGGCCATGAGCGTCGGACGCAGGTGATTCAGTGTTTAGTCTACTCCTTCAGAGATGTTGATTTCTCTCTGTGAACCTGTTAAAAGGTCTAGCATAGAGAGAGGTTCTTCAGAATTGACGTGGCAACTCTACCGTGTGGTCAGAACCTCTGACTCTTTGATTTGTGATGTGAATCCTCCGGCCGAATACTCTGAATAAACCCATCAGTGTTTGACATCAAAGCTCCAACTCTCACCGTGTCTCCTTCCTGAGTCGGTGACTCCATGCATTACTACACAGAAGTTTCCTCCACAACGAGAACAAGATGAGTAAAGTGTCACTTGCACACTTTTGGCTGTCTGTGGAGACCGAGTTCCCCCACCTCGCCAAAAAGGCTGTAAAAGTGCTCATTCCCTTCACCTCCACCTACCTGTGTAAGTGCGGGTTTTCCGCATTGACTTTGATCAAAAGCAAGTACCGGTCAAGGCTGCAGCCAGAGGATGATCTCCGTTTATTCCTGTCTACATTGCATCCCCGCCAGAGTCCTGCACGGGTCTGATTTTCAAGACCCGCTCACGCCCCGCACCTGCAACGTGCAATACCGAACCCGCCCCGCCACCCACACATATTGCCAATTAGTTCCGCAAACCGACCCGACCCGTCGGCACAAGATCCGCAAACCGACCCGACCCGCATATCCTAGGAGCACTGAAAACATGCAATTATTAACACACGCAGTTGCGTATTTGGCTCAAAGAGTGTGGGATGTTGGTTATTTTCTCCATGACACCAAAAGCCTCCCAGACGTTGGATTTCGCTCTTGAGGAAGAGTTATTTACAATGCTGTATTCTCCGCTAGAGCTTCACCTCAGCCATTTCGAATGTGGCGCGCTCAGCAGCAGATTGATGCAGAGGTTATGATTATGCGCGGTCCCGCGGGGAGAGGTCTGAGGAATCTTACCACCCGCGAATCACTTTTTTGCGGGTCACCCGTCGGGTACCGACCCAATGCAGGACTCTGATCCCTGCATCATCCGCCTGTGCGCATCAAAGACGCAGACTCATTGTTCCCAGCACTAAAGTAGGGGTTAGTGTAATAAGGAGGCAAAGTTGATGTTCAGTGTGTTGCCGGGAACATATAAGGATTCATCCACGATGTTGAAAATGTAAAAAATGTTTAAAACACATATTTAAAACATAAAGATAAAAAGGTTTTAAAAAGTTATTTTTTAATGTTTTTAGGAGGTGATGCTACTCAGCCAATCAAATCGGTGCAGTCAGTGAGTCAGCACGATAGATTCAAACACACAGAGACGAGACAAGAAGAGAGAAACAGTTGGAGTAACTTCAAATGGCGTGCTCAAAAAAGAGAAAGGTAGACAGCGAAAACAGAGCATTTAATGACATTTGCTCTTACTGGACCTCTTTGAAATGCAATTGAATACCCCTGCATTATAGCAACAACAACAATAATAATTAAAGCTGCAAGCAGCGTTGAGCGGGTCTTCGACGCTCCGCAGGCTGTTGTCCGCACGTCGAGGTGTGTGTGTAGGTGTCTCGAGGACTCGGCCAACGTGGGAAGTTTCAGGCCGATCGGACAACGTAAATGGGAGTTACAGCAGTATCATAAACATTGTGTTTGATGGCGAGTGATCTGTCGCCATGGCAACGGAATTTGATGACACCCCATAATACGCTTAGATGTGTTCAGGGCCGGACCATTAGCCATGATCTGAAGTCTGGTGCAGTTTGGACCATTTTCCATTGACTTAAGACAACATCGTGTTTTACGGCGAGTGATTCGTTGCCATGGAAACGGCATACGATGAGATCTCAAATTTCGCGTAGAGCTGTTGAGTCATGGACCAGTGATATAAAAGTGAAGATTGGGGGACGATGGGACCGTGTCCATTGGATTTACGGCGACACCGTGTTTTATGGCGAGGAATGCGTTGCCATGGAAACGGCATACGGTGAGATCTCAGATTTCACGTAGAGCTGTTGAGGGCCGGACCATTAACTGTCATCTGAAGTCTGGTGCGGTTTGGAACCTTTTCCATTGAATTAAGACAACATCGTGTTTTATGGCGAGTGATGCGTTGCCATGGAAACGGCATACGGTGAGATCTCAGATTTGACGTAGAGCTGTTGAGTCATGGACCAGTGATATAAAAGTGAAGATTGGGGGACGATGGGACCGTGTCCATTGGATTTAC
This sequence comes from Trematomus bernacchii, assembly GCF_902827165.1. Taxonomy (NCBI): domain Eukaryota; kingdom Metazoa; phylum Chordata; class Actinopteri; order Perciformes; family Nototheniidae; genus Trematomus; species Trematomus bernacchii. The sequence continues at coordinate 10,660 of NW_022987805.1, read as the reverse complement.
AGCGACACCGTGTTTTACGGCGTGGGATGCGTTGCCATGGAAACGGCATACGGTGAGATCTCAGATTTGACGTAGAGCTGTTGAGTCATGGAGCAGTAATATAAAAGTGAAGATTGGGGGACGATGGGACCGTGTCGATTGGATTTACAGCGACACCGTGTTTTACGGCGAGGAATGCGTTGCCATGGAAACGGCATACGGTGAGATCTCAAATTTCGCGTAGAGCTGTTGAGTCATGGATCAGTAATATAAAAGTGAAGATTGGGGGACGATGGGACCGTGTCGATTGGATTTACAGCGACACTGTGTTTTATGGCGAGGAATGCGTTGCCATGGAAACGGCATACGGTGAGATCTCAGATTTCACGTAGAGCTGTTGAGTCATGGACCAGTGATATAAAAGTGAAGATTGGGGGACGATGGGACCGTGTCCATTGGATTTACGGCGACACCGTGTTTTATGGCGAGGAATGCGTTGCCATGGAAACGGCATACGGTGAGATCTCAAATTTCACGTAGAGCTGTTGAGTCATGGACCAGTGATATAAAAGTGAAGATTGGGGGACGATGGGACCGTGTCCATTGGATTTACAGCGACACCGTGTTTTATGGCGAGGGATTCGTTGCCATGACAACAGCTTTTGAGGAAAACTCACTTTCGTCATATTAATGTGTTGAGGGCCGGACCATTAACTGTCATCTGAAGTCTGGTGCAGTTTGGAACATTTTCCATTGAGTTAAGACAACATTGTGAATTGGTGGCGTTGTGAGCATGTCAGTTTGAGTGATGACATCATCGTATTCCATGGCGTTTGATGGGCCTAGCATCGAGCGAACGCGAACTTTGGCGCCAAATAACGGCTGCGCCGTGCGAAAGAAAAAAACTTCCGTGATAACTTTTAATTGCCCATGTCTCGAGATGCTACCCGACGAATTTCGAGTCGTACGGATAAAGTCCCTGGGAGAAGATAGATTTTGCGCGGAGGACGAAAAACGCGATAAATGGCGTTTTTTGACGCCTTTTTCGACGCCAAATTCAAAATGGCCGACTTCCTGTACGTTATTTTATACCCCTCCAAGAGGCTTTTTGGTTTGTCTCCGCACCTTAGATAGGCTTAGCGAGTTTCGTTCGGTTACGTGAAAGTTAAAGTAGGGGGAGTTAACGTTAAAAACGGAAGTGGGCGTGGCCTACGCAATTTTTGACGTAAAGTTCCGGGACCAATTACACATCTCAAGTTGCAGCACTTCTGACGCACGTGCAAAATTTGTTGAGTTTTCACATATGTGGCGGGGGTCAAAAGTGCGCGCGAAAGATTAAAATAATAATAATAATAATAATAAATAATCGGACCAATATCAATAATGTGCTCGTTTACAGTGACGTGGGCTACGCCCACGTCACTGTAGGCCGTTGGCCTACCTACTGTCATGATTTAGGCCACTTTTAATGGGCTTTTACCCATCTTTTCCCCTGTTTTTAGTGGGTTTTGCATGGTTATCGCTCGCTTCGCGAGCGACTAAATTGATCGTAACGATATTAATTATGCGAGTTGCACTCACGTGGGCTTCGCCCACGTGACTGGGCTCGCGCGGACTATCTGCCGTTACTATTTCCGAACTTTTTCTGTGCTTTTGCCGGTCGTTTTCCCTGTTTTTGGGTGTTTTTCGCAGGTTTATCGGTCGCTGCGCGACCGATTTCAATAGGGTCTTCGCCGACCTATGGTCTCAGACCCTAATTAAAGCTGCAAGCAGCGTTGAGCGGGTCTTCGACGCTCCGCAGGCTGTTGTCCGCACGTCGAGGTATCATGCAGGAGTTTTCCGGACTCGGCCGTTGGCAAACGTGTGAAGTTTCAGGCCGATCGGACAACGTAAATGGGAGTTACAGCAGTATTATACAGTAAACATTGTGTTTGATGGCGAGTGATCTACTGCCATGGCAACGGCATATGATGACATCCCAGAATTGGCGTAGAGCTGTTGAGGGCCGGACCATTAACTGTCATCTGAAGTCTGGTGCCGTTTTGAACCTTTTCCATTGAATTAAGACAACATCGTGTTTTACGGCGTGGGATGCGTTGCCATGGAAACGGCATACGGTGAGATCTCAGATTTCACGTAGAGCTGTTGAGCGCCGGACCATTAACTGTCATCTGAAGTCTGGTGCAGTTTGGATCATTTTCCATTGAATTAAGACAACTTCGTGTTTTACGGCGTGGGATGCGTTGCCATGGAAACGGCATACGATGACATCCCATAATTGGCATAGTGCTGTTGAGGGCCGGACCATTAACTGTCATCTGAAGTCTGGTGCAGTTTGGACCATTTTCCATTGACATAAGACAACATCGTGTTTTACGGCGAGTGATTCGTTGCCATGGCAACAGCTTTTGAGGAAAACTCACTTTTGTCATATGAATGTGTTGAGGGCCGGACCATTAACTGTCATCTGAAGTCTGGTGCCGTTTTGAACCTTTTCCATTGAATTAAGACAACATCGTGTTTTACGGCGAGTGATTCGTTGCCATGGCAACAGCTTTTGAGGAAAACTCACTTTTGTCATATGAATGTGTTGAGGGCTGGACCATTAACTGTCATCTGAAGTCTGGTGCAGTTTGGAACCATTTTCATAGGAGTAACAGCAACTTCGTGTTTTATGGCGAAGGATGCGTTGCCATGGAAACGGCATATGATGACATCCCATAATAGGCGGAGAGCTGTTGAGGGCTGGACCATTAACTGTCATCTGAAGTCTGGTGCAGTTTGGAACCATTTTCATAGGAGTAACAGCAACTTCGTGTTTTATGGCGAAGGATGCGTTGCCATGGAAACGGCATATGATGACATCCCATAATAGGCGGAGAGCTGTTGAGGGCTGGACCATTAACTGTCATCTGAAGTCTGGTGCAGTTTGGAACCATTTTCATAGGAGTAACAGCAACTTCGTGTTTTATGGCGAAGGATGCGTTGCCATGGAAACGGCATATGATGACATCCCATAATAGGCGGAGAGCTGTTGAGGGCCGGACCATTAACTGTCATCTGAAGTCTGGTGCCGTTTGGAACTTTTTCCATTGAATTAAGACAACTTCGTGTTTTACGGCGAGTGATTCGTTGCCATGGAAACGGCATATGATGACATCCCAGAATTGGCGTAGAGCTGTTGAGGGCCGGACCATTAACTGTCATCTGAAGTCTGGTGCCGTTTTGAACCTTTTCCATTGAATTAAGACAACACCGTGTTTTATGGCGAGGGATTCGTTGCCATGGCAACAGCTTTTGAGGAAAACTCACTTTTGTCATATGAATGTGTTGAGGGCCGGACCATTAACTGTCATCTGAAGTCTGGTGCAGTTTGGAGCATTTTCCATTGAATTAAGACAACATCGTGTTTTACGGCGTGGGATGCGTTGCCATGGAAACGGCATACGGTGAGATCTCAGATTTCGCGTAGAGCTGTTGAGTCATGGACCAGTGATATAAAAGTGAAGATTGTGGGACGATGGGACCGTGTCGATTGGATTTACAGCGACACCGTGTTTTATGGCGAGGAATGCGTTGCCATGGAAACGGCATACGGTGAGATCTCAGATTTCGCGTAGAGCTGTTAAGTCATGGACCAGTAATATAAAAGTGAAGATTGGGGGACGATGGGACCGTGTCCATTGGATTTACAGCGACACTGTGTTTTATGGCGAGGAATGCGTTGCCATGGAAACGGCATATGATGACATCCCAGAATTGGCGTAGAGCTGTTGAGGGCCGGACTAGTAGCCATGATCTGAAGTCTGGTGCAGTTTGGACCATTTTCCAATGACTTAAGACAACATCGTGTTTTATGGCGAGGGATTCGTTGCCATGGTAACGCCATATTAAGTAACATAAAATTTGACGTCGAGCTGTTCAGGGCCGCAGTGTTAACCATCATGTGAAGTTTGGTGGCGTTGTGAGCATGTCAGTTGGAGTTATGACATCATCGTGTTCCATGGCGTTTGATGGGCCTAGCATCGAGCGAACGCAAACTTTGGCGCCAAATCACGGCTGCGCCGTGCGAAAGAAAAAAACTTCCGTGATAACTTTGAATTGCCCATGTCTGGAGATGCTACCCGACGAATTTCGAGTCGTACGGATAAAGTCCCTGGGAGAAGATAGATTTTGCGCGGAGGACGAGAAACGCGATAAATCGCGTTTTTTCGACGCCAAATTCAAAATGGCCGACTTCCTGTACGTTATTTTTTACCCCTCCAAGAGGCTTTTTTGTTCGTCTCCGCACCCTAGATATGCGTAGCGAGTTTCGTTCGTTTACGTGAAAGTTAAAGTGGGGGGAGTTTACGTTAAAAACAGAAGTGGGCGTGGCCTACACAATTTTTTACGCAAAGTTCCGGAACCAATTACATATCGCAAGTTGCACCACTTCTGACGCGCGTGCAAAATTTGGTGAGTTTTCACATGTGTTGCGGGGGTCAAAGGTTTATCGGTCGCTGCGCGACCGATTTCAATAGGGTCTTCGCCGACCTAGGTCTCAGACCCTAATAAATAATCGGACCAATATCAATAATGTGCTCGTTTACAGTGACGTGGGCTACGCCCACGTCACTGTAGGCCGTTGGGCTACCTACTGTCATGATTTAGGCCACTTTTAATGGGCTTTTACCCGTCTTTTTCCCTGTTTTTAGTGAGTTTTCCATGGTTATCGCTCGCTTCGCGAGCGACTAAATTGATCGTAACGATATTAATTATGCGAGTTGCACTCACGTGGGCTTCGCCCACGTGACTGGGCTCACGCGGACTATCTGTCGTTACTATTTCCGAACCTTTTCTGTGCTTTTGCCGGTCGTTTTCCCTGTTTTTATGTGTTTTTCGCAGGTTTATCGGTCGCTGCGCGACCGATTTCAATAGGGTCTTCGCCGACCTATGGTCTCAGACCCTAATTAAAGCTGCAAGCAGCGTTGAGCGGGTCTTCGACGCTCCGCAGGCTGTTGTCCGCACGTCGAGGTATCATGCAGGAGTTTTCCGGACTCGGCCGTTGGCAAACGTGGGAAGTTTCAGGCCGATCGGACAACGTAAATGGGAGTTACAGCAGTATCATAAACATTGTGTTTGATGGCGAGTGATCTGTCGCCATGGCAACGGAATTTGATGACACCCCATAATACGCTTAGATGTGTTCAGGGCCGGACCATTAGCCATGATCTGAAGTCTGCTGCAGTTTGGACCATTTTCCATTGACTTAAGACAACATCGTGTTTTATGGCGAGGAATGCGTTGCCATGGAAACGGCATACGGTGAGATCTCAGATTTCGCGTAGAGCTGTTGAGTCATGGACCAGTGATATAAAAGTGAAGATTGGGGGACGATGGGACCGTGTCGATTGGATTTACAGCGACACCGTGTTTTATGGCGAGGAATGCGTTGCCATGGAAACGGCATACGGTGAGATCTCAAATTTCGCGTAGAGCTGTTGAGTCATGGACCAGTAATATAAAAGTGAAGATTGTGGGACGATGGGACCGTGTCGATTGGATTTACAGCGACACCGTGTTTTACGGCGTGGAATGCGTTGCCATGGAAACGGCATATGATGACATCCCATAATTGACATAGTGCTGTTGAGGGCCGGACTAGTAGCCATGATCTGAAGTCTTGTGCAGTTTGGACAATTTTCCATTGACGTAAGACAACATCGTGTTTTACGGCGAGTGATTCGTTGCCATGGAAACGGCATACGGTGAGATCTCAGATTTCGCGTAGAGCTGTTGAGTCATGGACCAGTGATATAAAAGTGAAGGTTGGGGGACGATGGGACCGTGTCCATTGGATTTACAGCGACACCGTGTTTTATGGCGAGGGATTCGTTGCCATGGCAACAGCTTTTGAGGAAAACTCACTTTTGTCATATTAATGTGTTGAGGGCCGGACCATTAACTGTCATCTGAAGTCTGGTGCAGTTTGGAGCATTTTCCATTGACTTAAGACAACATTGTGAAGTTTGGTGGCGTTGTGAGCATGTCAGTTGGTGTTATGACATCATCGTGTTCCATGGCGTTTGATGGGCCTAGCATCGAGCGAACGCGAACTTTGGCGCCAAATAACGGCTGCGCCGTGCGAAAGAAAAAAACTTCCGTGATAACTTTTAATTGCCCATGTCTCGAGATGCTACCCGACGAATTTCGAGTCGTACGGATAAAGTCCCTGGGAGAAGATAGATTTTGCGCGGAGGACGAGAAACGCGATAAATCGCGTTTTTTGACGCCTTTTTCGACGCCAAATTCAAAATGGCCGACTTCCTGTACGTTATTTTATACCCCTCCAAGAGGCTTTTTTGTTTGTCTCCGCACCTTAGATAGGCTTAGCGAGTTTCGTTGGGTTACGTGAAAGTTAAAGTAGGGGGAGTTAACGTTAAAAACGGAAGTGGGCGTGGCCTACGCAATTTTTTACGTAAAGTTCCGGGACCAATTACACATCTCAAGTTGCAGCACTTCTGACGCGCATGCAAAATATGGTCAGTTTTCACATATTTAGCGGGGGTCAAAAGTGTGCGCAAAAGGTTCAAATAATAATCAGAATAATAATAATAATAATAATAATCGGACCAATATCAATAATGCGCAAGCTAGTCACATGGGCGCGAAGCGCCCATGTGACTAGGTTCGCGTGGGCTACCTACTGTCATGATTTAGGCCACTTTTAATGGGCTTTTACCCGTCTTTTCCCCTGTTTTTAGTGGGTTTTGCATGGTTGTCGCTCGCTTCGCGAGCGACTAAATTGATCGTAACGATATGAATTATGCGAGTTGCACTCACGTGGGCGAAGCCCACGTGAGTGGGCTCGCGCGGACTATCTGCCGTCACTATTTCCGAACCTTTTCTGTGCTTTTGTCGGTCGTTTTCCCTGTTTTTGGGTGTTTTTAGCAGGTTTATCGGTCGCTGCGCGACCGATTTCAATAGGGTCTTCGCCGACCTATGGTCTCAGACCCTAATTAAAGCTGCAAGCAGCGTTGAGCGGGTCTTCGACGCTCCGCAGGCTGTTGTCCGCACGTCGAGGTGCGTGTGTAGGTGTCTCGAGGACTCGGCCGTTGGCAAACGTGGGAAGTTTCAGGCCGATCGGACAACGTACATGGGAGTTACAGCAGTATCATAAACATTGTGTTTGATGGCGAGTGATCAGTCGCCATGGCAACGGAATTTGATGACACCCCATAATACGCCTAGATGTGTTGAGGGCCGGACCATTAGCCATCATCTGATGTCTGGTGCCGTTTGGACGTTTTTCCAGTGAGTTAGGACAACACAGTGTTTTCATGGCGAGGAATGCGTTGCCATGGAAACGGCATATGATGACATCCCATAATTGACATAGTGCTGTTGAGGGCCGGACTAGTAGCCATGATCTGAAGTCTTGTGCAGTTTGGACAATTTTCCATTGAATTAAGACAACATCGTGTTTTATGGCGTGGGATGCGTTGCCATGGAAACGGCATACGGTGAGATCTCAGATTTCGCGTAGAGCTGTTGAGTCATGGACCAGTGATATAAAAGTGAAGATTGGGGGACGATGGGACCGTGTCGATTGGATTTACAGCGACACCGTGTTTTATGGCGAGGAATGCGTTGCCATGGAAACGGCATACGGTGAGATCTCAGATTTCGCGTAGAGCTGTTGAGGGCCGGACCATTAACTGTCATCTGAAGTCTGGTGCCGTTTGGAACGTTTTCCAATGACTTAAGACAACATCGTGTTTTACGGCGTGGGATGCGTTGCCATGGAAACGGCATACGGTGAGATCTCAGATTTCGCGTAGAGCTGTTGAGGGCCGGATTATTAACTGTCATCTGAAGTCTGGTGCAGTTTGGAGCATTTTCCATTGACTGAAGACAACATTGTGAAGTTTGGTGGCGTTCTGAGCATGTCAGTTTGAGTGATGACATCATCGTGTTCCATGGCGTTTGATGGGCCTAGCATCGAGCGAACGCGAACTTTGGCGCCAAATAACGGCTGCGCCGTGCGAAAGAAAAAAACTTCCGTGATAACTTTTAATTGCCCATGTCTCGAGATGCTACCCGACGAATTTCGAGTCGTACGGATAAAGTCCCTGGGAGGAGATAGATTTTGCGCGGAGGACGAAAAACGCGATAAATGGCGTTTTTTGACGCCTTTTTTCGACGCCAAATTCAAAATGGCCGACTTCCTGTACGTTATTTTATACCCCTCCAAGAGGCTTTTTTGTTTGTCTCCGCACCTTAGATAGGCTTAGCGAGTTTCGTTCGGTTACGTGAAAGTTAAAGTAGGGGGAGTTAACGTTAAAAACGGAAGTGGGCGTGGCCTACGCAATTTTTGACGTAAAGTTCCGGGACCAATTACACATCGCAATTTTGCGCACTTCTGACGCGTGTGCAAAATTTGTTGAGTTTTCACATATGTGGCGGGGCTCAAAAGTGCGCTCAATGTATTAAAATAATAATAATAATAATAATTAAAGCTGCAAGCAGCGTTGAGCGGGTCTTCGACGCTCCGCAGGCTGTTGTCCGCACGTCGAGGTGTGTGTGTAGGTGTCTCGAGCTGTTGAGGGCCGGACTATTAACTGTCATCTGAAGTCTGGTGCCGTTTTGAACCTTTTCCATTGATTTAAGACAACATGGTGTTTTATGGCGAGTGATGCGTTGCCATGGAAACGGCATATGATGACATCCCATAATTGGCATAGTGCTGTTGAGGGCCGGACCATTAACTGTCATCTGAAGTGTGGTGCAGTTTGGAACGTTTTCCATTGATTTAAGACAACATTGTGTTTTTTCGCCAGGGATGCGTTGCCATGGAAACGGCATATGATGACATCCCATAATTGGCATAGTGCTGTTGAGGGCCGGACCATTAACTGTCATCTGAAGTCTGGTGCCGTTTGGAAGCTTTTCCATTGAATTAAGACAACATCGTGTTTTACGGCGAGTGATTCGTTGCCATGGAAACGGCATATGATGACATCCCAGAATTGGCATAGAGCTGTTGAGGGCCGGACCATTAACTGTCATCTGAAGTCTGGTGCCGTTTGGAAGCTTTTCCATTGAATTAAGACAACATCGTGTTTTACGGCGAGTGATTAGTTGGCATGGAAACGGCATATGATGACATCCCAGAATACGCGTAGAGCTGTTGAGGGCCGGACTAGTAGCCATGATCTGAAGTCTGGTGCAGTTTGGAACCTTTTCCATTGAATTAAGACAACATCGTGTTTTACGGCGTGGGATGCGTTGCCATGGAAACGGCATACGGTGAGATCTCAGATTTCACGTAGAGCTGTCGAGTCATGGACCAGTGATATAAAAGTGAAGATTGTGGGACGATGGGACCGTGTCGATTGGATTTACAGCGACACCGTGTTTTATGGCGAGGAATGCGTTGCCATGGAAACGGCATACGGTGAGATCTCAAATTCCCTAACCCTAACCCTAACCCTAACCCTAACCCATTAACTGTCATCTGAAGTCTGGTGCAGTTTGGAGCATTTTCCATTGACTTAAGACAACATTGTGAAGTTTTGTGGCGTTGTGAGCATGTCAGTTGGTGTTATGACATCATCGTATTGGTTTGATGGGCCTAGCATCGAGCGAACGCGAACTTTGGCGCCAAATAACGGCTGCGCCGTGCGAAAGAAAAAAACTTCCGTGATAACTTTTAATTGCCCATGTCTCGAGATGCTACCCGACGAATTTCGAGTGGTACGGATAAAGTCCCTGGGAGAAGATAGATTTTGCGTGGAGGACGAAAAACGCGATAAATCGCGTTTTTCCGACGCCAAATTCAAAATGGCCGACTTCCTGTACGTTATTTTTTACCCCTCCAAGAGGCTTTTTTGTTGGTCTCCGCACCCTAGATATGCGTAGCGAGTTTCGTTTGTTTACGTGAAAGTTAAAGTTGCCGGCTGTACGATATAAGCGGAAGTGGGCGTGGCCTACGCAATTTTTAACGTAAAGTTCCGGAACCAATTACACATCTCAAGTTGCAGCAGTTCTGACGCGCGTGCAACATTTGGTGAGTTTTCACATATGTGGCGGGGGTCAAAAGTGCGCGCGAAAAGTTCAAATAAGAATAATAATAATAATTAAAGCTGCAAGCAGCGTTGAGCGGGTCTTCGACGCTCCGCAGGCTGTTGTCCGCACGTCGAGGTATCATGCAGGAGTTTTCCGGACTCGGCCGTTGGCAAACGTGGGAAGTTTCAGGCCGATCGGACAATGTAAATGGGAGTTACAGCAGTATTATAAAGTAAACATAGTGTTTGATGGCGAGTGATCTACTGCCATGGCAACGGCATATGATGACATCCCAGTATTGGCGTAGAGCTGTTGAGGGGCGGACTAGTAGTCGTCATCTGAAGTCTGGTGCAGTTTGGACCATTTTCCAATGACTTAAGACAACATTGTGTTTTATGGCGAAGGATGCGTTGCCATGGAAACGGCATATGATGACATCCCATAATTGGCATAGTGCTGTTGAGGGGCGGACTAGTAGCCGTCATCTGAAGTCTGGTGCAGTTTGGAAGCTTTTCCATTGAATTAAGACAACATCGTGTTTTATGGCGAGTGATTCGTTGCCATGGCAACGGCATACGGTGAGATCTCAGATTTCACGTAGTGCTGTTGAGGGCCGGACCATTAACTGTCATCT